>NW_019385398.1:0-72076 GCF_000671375.1 Centruroides sculpturatus
CCCCGGCCGTCGTCTCCGGCGGAGGCTCGACGCGCGCGCTCGGGGGGCGTCGACGCGCCACGGCCCACCGCTACAAAATTTAAATTACCACGTCACGCTGGATACTTACACGCTATTTACAGGGCGCCGCGGCGGAAGACGACGCGCGGTCTCTCCCGGCGGCGGGCAGAAACGCGCGCGTCGTCGACGTGACGCCGCTCCGCAAATTCCGCGGCGCGGAGATATGTGGCCGCCCCCCGGGCCGGAGGGCGGGGGGCGATTTCTAATAAATAAATTAAACCGGCGGAGAAAGAAGAGCGGAGAGAGGGGGGAGAGATCAGAGCTCGAAAAACAAACGGATGCAAGAGGAATAAATACTGCCGCATCCCAGAGAAACGGGCAGATCCAAAACCAGGGTGACGTTTTCGCTTTCTACCGGAGGAGGGCGAAGAGGAGGGAGAGGCGGAGGGGGCCGGCGTCCGGAAGCGTCGGCTCGAGACGACGCCCCCACGCCGCCGAAAGCCGCCTCCAGAGTGACCAGGGTGAAGTCTCCCGGGAATCATAAATCCGGGAATCTGTTGGGGTCTTCTTGGTACTCGGAGGGTACGTCGAACAGGGCGTCG
The DNA here is from genome assembly GCF_000671375.1 of Centruroides sculpturatus. Lineage (NCBI taxonomy): Eukaryota > Metazoa > Arthropoda > Arachnida > Scorpiones > Buthidae > Centruroides > Centruroides sculpturatus. The sequence continues at coordinate 603 of NW_019385398.1, forward strand.
GCCAGGTCTTTGCGGAAGTGGAAATCCTGAAAGGTGATTCGGGCCGTCACCGTGGGCAGAATGGGAATATCTGCAAAAGCCAAAAATCAGTGGAGTGTGGTCGGACCGCGGCCAGAACACAGGACGGCACTCACCTATTTTGACGGGAAAGCCGGAGGGCAACTTCATCTGAACGAACTCCCGTAACTTATTGAAGTGTTTGAAGGGCGCGATGACCTCCAGAACGTTCAGCAGACTGAAATGCGGGAAAAACAGACGGTTAGAAGAGTCGGGCGGCGCGGGCGCGTAACGGAAAAAGAAAAACATCAACTTACGCGTCGACCGAGAGAGGAAATTCTTCGCTCTGTAAAGCAGAAAATTCGGCGAATTAGCACCGGACCACCTTCGATTTCTACTTGTAAATATTAAGACCGAATTGCCCGCGGGCCGAAACCCGAAGATACCACGCGCGGTTCCTTTTTCGCCGTCGACGGATAAGAAGGAAAAGGGTTTACCATGGCCAGTGTGGCTTTAAACACTTTCGACGTCTCTTTGCACATCATGCTGCGTCCCAAGTGGCAGTTCTTTCCCACCGGCGCGTTGACGTATTCCTCCCAACTTATTCGAGACACCTTCGGAGGCTGTAACGACTTTCTCCTCTGCGGCTGCCAACAAAAATATTATTATTTAACCACGGTCCGAAAAGACAAAACCTAATTGCAGTCTATTCTGTCGGAATCGGAAAAGTCTCCCGTTTCCATCGTCGCGGCCGTTTTACGGGAATGTCCGACACATGGGGACAGAACATTTTTTATCCTCGGTCAATTACTGAAATTATCGGTCCCCTCTTCTTAGCCGCGGTCGAATTCGAGGGTGGGCTACGTCCGTTCTTTTCTCCACGGATTACCCCAAATACGACGATAAACCCTGGCCGGACACCTCCTTTACGTTTAGCCAATCCGAGTACGAGAAAGTTAATTCGTCGGTAAAAAGTAAAAGGAAATTTCGGCTACCGGCTTCGTTGAGCGCGAAATATCACGAGTAAATAGGAGAATTTGTACAATTTAAGGCTTACCTCCGAACCGTCCAAATTGACGGAATTTCCCTTTGTAAAACTTTCGATTATTGCTTTATTTTTTTGTAAATCTTCTTCCGTTAAATGTTCTCTCCTGGAATTAGAAACCGTTTCAGCTTCGTCACTTATTGTTTAAATTACAAAACTTCCATCGACATTGCGTCGTCACTAAATAAACGAAATTTAATGTCGTAACACAAAACTCAAATCCTAATTGAAAAACAACAGTAGTTATTCCGGCTATAACGACGGATTACAATATTTATTTATTTATTCCTTAAAAGGAGATTGATTAGCTTACTTTATTTTATTGGAAAAGAAAATAATTACGCATGGGGTACATTTTATTTTCCCGGCCGTTACGTACACGTAACCGGGGAAATTTTTGGAATCGTTTTTTGCCTATCTCCGGGTTTTGACACTTCCCGAATCCAAACGAGTCAAAAAATTTCCGTGGATGCGTGTGTGTCGACTATTTCTATTTCGCTTAATATCTCGGGATTAAGTAACGAAATTTGGCGTAAGCCGGGGACATCCATGCTATTCGAGTTTGGTGGTTAAAGATCGAAGGGTGGAAAGTAAAATAAGTCGCGCGTATCTCCGGTAGGTCGGACTTAATGACGATTTTACTGCTTATTATACTTTATATAAATAAAACTCGTCCCTACCCTCAAAATTAAGCGTTTTGCCACTTTATAGTAATTAGCGTCGGCTAGAGCGGCACGACTGAAAAAATGTGAGACCACGGAGAGCGTCCTTTGTCGTTGGAAAAAGCCAAAAATCGTTAGGAGCGAGGTCTTGAGAGTAGGGAGCGTGAGAAACCACTTCGAAGTCGTTTTCGCCAAGAAACCCGTGTGTAGCATTGCCCGAAGAGCTGGGGTATTGTCTCGATGAAAGAGCGCGCGTACAGCCTTTCCCGGCCGTTTTTCTAGCCAAGTTCGAAGCAATTCGTAATGGCAACGCGATTGCGCGTGTGAAGCAACTGGCTCCAAGCGCGCACTGGTGTCAGATCGGCTGGTGCGCGGGAAATGCGCCTCGTATTTCACTCCGAGTCAAATAAAATTACTGTAGCGAGTGTTATATGTTAAGAATTAATTAACCCGAAGAACTCGGCTTCTTGCGAGAAATCGAACGTATTTTTAGACCTATCTAAAAATTCTCTAATTAGTCTTGGAAGAGGATGAACCTAATTCTCGCATCTGGTAAAAACGGTTAAGACTGGCTATAGAACTATGAAGGTTATCTTAAGTAAGTTGTTTATCGCACAGAGTGACCGATCTAACACGTTTTAAAACTTCTTACTCCTCTATTGTACGCAACTTAAAGAATTTTTAAAATGTGTTAGGTCGGGCGCTTGTGATAAACTCTTACGTAAGATAACCTTCGTAAATATAAATCAAATACTATAATGTAATACGATAGAAGTACGAAATAATCCAATAATATTAATCTTTGTTGTAGTTATTTTTTTGTCCGAGCGACGCTGGGCTCGTCCGCTAGTTGATAGAATAAATATTGAATGTAATTCGCGTGTTTTTTTCAATTTTAACAGGCGTCATTTTTACACTTTTCTGGTCTCGAAAATAGAGGCGCGAATTACAATTGGGCACAAAGTAATGCGACCTCATTCGCATCGTTTGCTCTGCTTTTCTTCTAGTTTCGCAATTTACGTGTATTACGGTCGGTATAAACGTGGTACGCGTCCCTCTGGCTACTTCGGTTTTAATTTTGGTTTGGGAACACGAACGGTCTTTGAACTATAGCCAGCGGAGTGTTCTATAAAGCTATCTTTAAACGGAGTTATCCACTACGCTGAAGAACACGTAAGCTTATAGATATTCCAATGTTATATTATGTATCTGGTAAATTTTGTGTTTGCGCGTATCAATGTAAAATTTCGTTGTTAAAATGTTGGTCGTATCGTAATTTTGACTAACTTTTGTACCGATCTGCAGATTCTCCGTACCCGATAAATGTGACCGTCGTCAAGCGCTTTAAACCTGAAAATAAAACACTTTGCATTTATTGCCGTTTGAGTACATTAACTTCCCGTGGCTGCGTATTATAGTGTAAGCGTATTTGGAAGCTAACTACTTTCCAGTTTGATGTCTCGAAAACCACTGCACGTTCTACTCCATGGCCAGCGGAATCCACATATTGCTGCAAACAGCACTATAATGCATTTATACACGAGCGTATAAAATATTCAAGCCCGACTGGTATTAGCAATTAAATTCTGTATTTGGCTACATTTATCGGGTTTTAGAGCGAGACTACCCCTAAAACACTTGCATCGCTGTCGGACTTGGGCAAGTCCTCCAAGTTTGTCTTCCATTTTAATTAGAAGTGGACAAAATTTGAGTTGCAAGATTCGAAGATGCGATACGCGGCGAGTTAACAGAAGCATTCGACGATAAAGAATCTTAAAATGTCAATAATCAGAACTTAATTACATCCATTTACACCATTCTATAAAGTCGAAGAAATACTTATTACTTATATACTGACCTCTTTCGTGATTCTAATAAGAGTCCATTAATAATGTAGAAATCTGCTAAAAATGGTCCGACCATCTCCTGAAATAAACAAACAAAACAGTTTATGCTAATCTCCACTCGAGTTTAAATGATTACTTAAGCATAATACACACCACATACAAAATAAACTTTTAAATTTGACATTTTATCAGTCACAGAATAATTCTTTAATTAAAATACATTATTAAGTATTTAAGTTCATATAATATTAAAACATATTTCGGCATAAGAAAAAAATAAATATAAAACTTCATTTGCTTTAATAAAATATTTATGAAATAAACAAGGCACACATTTACCCAAATTAAACCGTAAAGGATGGAACTGTTTATGCAGAAATTTGAATCTATGGAATGTCCACTGATTATTGAAATGGCCCGGTTTAAAATTAGAGAGAAACTTTTGATTTTTATACCTCAAACCCATCTCAAACAGAATTTTGCATATTTGAGAGAAATCAAACAAGTTTTTGCAGATATTAAGTTTTAATAACTGAAATGTGACAAAAATACCAACAATATACATAGATTAACCTCAAAATTCATTGCCAAACGTCGTATCTTTTAAGATCAAAATGAAAATAATGTTCTGAAGTGAAACTTAAAGTTAGTGGTCTTAACTTAACTTTTGTGGTTATGATAAGTTTGGGTTTGAGGCATATTAATAGCCAATAGAAAATTGTTAAAAAGTAGATCACATAGATTGATAAATTCTTTAAAAATTGCTAAATTTAAACAATTTTTGTTGAAAATAAATCTCTGCGATTACAGAATTATTTTTAATCAGTATATATGCTTGATTGAATTAATTTTGTTTGTATCAAATCACAAGTTTTATATATATAATTATTTTACATTGAGACAATCCAAAATTATCTTTTTTTAACTGATGTGTCTAACAGTTTCAATCAAATTTGCTTGTGAATTCTCATACATAAATCTTAGAATTTATAATATAATATAAACAAGCAAATGTGTAAGACAAGTTTTCTGAAGAGATAAAGTTGCAAAAATTTCGTTGGTTGCATTATTGTGATGGTGAGATTGCAAATGAAAACTATAACTATAATGAATTAAACTGTAACATTTGTTTTCTTTGTTTATAGCGGGGCTTCTTAAACTATGGGTTGCTTAGCAAAATCTTGGAGTCGCGAGATTTTAATGCAAAATATTGAAAATAATTTGTGAGAGTTTGAAAATGGCACACTTTGTGTCATAGGTTTCGTGACTTGCGCTTTGTGTCACTTCTGGTGCAGCGAGACAATGATTCGGCAACACTGATTGTAGTGTGAACTAGTGTAGTGTTGTCGCTTTTAAGTGTATTCGGTTGTCTCTATTCCATTGTAACACAAGAGTGAACTGTGGTAGTACACCATTATTGTTTTTGCAAATTTGTATATATCTTTATTTTATATATATATATTTTTTGGGGGGATTGCGAAAAAATCACAATCATAAATGGGGTTGTGAATAAAAAAAAGTTTAAGAAGCCCTGGTTTATAGAAACAAAAATAAGTAAAAGAAAAATGTGAGTTAACTTCCATATTTGAATGCTGTTTTGTCACACTGCTTTTTATGAAACTACTATTATTTAACACTTTTATTCACCTATGCTTGTTTCTGAGAGTAAATCATTTGAATAGAGGCTTTATAACAAAGTTATTTATCAAGATTTACATTGCCTTAATTTCCATTAAAAACATGAATTGACATTTACTCCATAAAAGTTTACTAGAACGAAAACAAAATCTTTGTGTAACTCACATTACCATCACGTACTGCACGCTGCCAAAGTGGGCATTTTAAATAAAACTCTTACTGTCTCAAATATTTCATTTTTCTCCTTTTTCATTTTATTTAGGATATAATTATATCTATAATGAACTGCCAAAATAAGTGAAATAGTATTCAACATTTAAAACTGACCCAACTTTAGGCTATTCTATTAAGAGTAGAGAACAAAAACTGACAAAATTTTTTATCATTTGATAAACAAAACACAAGTGAAATACATAATAAAAATAAAAAGTTTATTTTAGCATTTATTTAGACATTATCAACTTGAAAAAATTAATAGAACGGTTTGAGAGTCAATCACTTAATTGTTACAGTGAATAACAAATTCACTGTAAAGGACTAACATACAATAAGATTGATAGTGGACTTGTAAATAATTCTCTGCCAGATATTATTTAGAGACAGAAAAGTTAGTTTTCAAGATAAAAGTTCATGTAAGTGTGTCTAAAGTGTGGATTGATGCACAGAAAATGGACAGAGGACTAGAAGGCAAGATGTATGTATGCATTACTTATAGTTTTAGAAAAAGTTTCAATAGTAAATGAATGTGCTTGCAGCAGGCAAAGGATTTTTCACATTTTTGAAAGACATTCATGGTAAGTTTAGACAAAGGAAAGGCTATTAGATATGTTTGTGTTTGAGTTAAAATTAGCAGATGGTCCTCATCATTACACAAACCATTATCAAATTGACTTTTAAAGACAGATTACTCAAGAGCTATTTGCAAGAAATTACAGTACTTTACAATTTTGTAAATGTAATCATTAGTGTAAAAATCTGTATTTTGATATAACAATTTAATGTTGGTCAAATAAGTCTCTAAATTCAAAAACAGTTTTTTCCTGATGTTGCAAATTGAAAATATCTTTTAAATGCAACACTCTTTCTATAAATTTACAATTATTCTATTTCTCTAAAGAAATCAAGTACAAATGGATCAATTCTTTATGAGAAAGCAAGTATTTATTCAAGGTATTGTGCTTTTATATCAATGAATTACAGTAAAACCTGGATTTAACAGACAAAGTTACTTCATGTAAGGCTGATGTCTTTCTTGTATGTATGTATGTATGTATGTATGTATGTATGTATGTTATGATAAGTTTGGGTTTGAGGCATATTAGCAGCCAATAGAAAACTAACATAGCCATCCAAAGAAGCAGATTATACTACTTTTTTAAACAATTTCAAAAACACAAGAGTTATGGAAAATGCAATTTCTTATCAGAACAGGAGTAGATTGTTTGAATTTCCAAAAAACCTAAGTTCAAAACAATAAAAGAAATGAGTAATTTAAGTATTCAATAATTCTCAGGGTGATTATATATTGCCATACGATAACTAACTTAGAACTAATCAATAGAATTAGAATTCTTTCTTTCCTTTGTCTGTACATTTCTAAATTAAAATGAAACTTGAATCTACAACTAAAAAATAGTTTGTATAGTTATATGACAGCTGATAATTAATATAGCTTGAAAGAGCCTGCAAATAGATCTGGCTGTAACTGATTTAAATCATTTATATTTAATCATTCTTTAAAACAGTTAAATCATTTAATCTGTGTATTTATGATTTGCAATAGGCATTTCATATAACATTTTGAATTTGTTTTGAATGTTGTCACGATATACTGAAATAAAATTTGGTTCATATTAAACTCCAATTATAAATAATAGAACATTTTTCATTTACTTCAATGAATTTTTATAATTGATTGTATTTGTTAATTGATAAAAATAATTTGTAAGCAAAATTCATTTTGTTTCAAATTGATAAAAATATCTTCTCTCTTCAACAGAAATTCTCTTCTTTTTTTTATGTTTTCTAAAATTGTTACACTAAAACATTATTGCTTAAATCATATTTAAATTATTTATTGTTGTAGTTTTGAATGATAAATCAAATAACTTACTGTTCTATATTCTCTGAATAGCCAGCCCGTCTGCGCTCGTGTGAAAGTTATGGATTTTGTAGACATTTGGGCCGCAACTATGTCGCTGCTCATCAAAATATCCACTTCATCTTCTATTTCGGCTTCAGATTCCTATAAAATACAAACTCTGTGAAATTGAAATCCAAACCACGGTAGGTCTATGATGAAATACTGGTCGTCCGTACCTCGTATCTTACTATCTGGTAAACTTTTAGTTTGTTATCCAGAACGATCAGCGACTTTGAAGGTTTCGCATCTCCGTTAAACAAAAAGCTGATGTCGCCTCTTTCCCATTTCATATCACTGAAATCGACTAGAGTCGTATCTAACCTGTTTGAAAACAATTTAAGAGATAATTCTAATAAGAATAGGTAGACAAAGTTACTTATCACCTCTTAAAAGTCTCAGTTTTAAAAATAATTACCAGTTTATTTGTCTCTGTGAACATAAAAATCATTACACTTATTATTTTTTATAATAATATACAGGTATCCCTTGTATAACATGGTAGTTACATTCCGTAAAAGTGCTATGTTATGCAAATCTGTGATACACATAAAAAGGACAAATGCAAAACATAGGGTTAGGTTCCAGAAGTTAGCAAAATTAAATTTTTTTACTAAGAGAAGTATGTTTATTAAATCAGTCAATAATTTATTTCCAATCAATAATTAATTAACAATCACAAGTAAAAGTACCATATTACATGTTAATATTAATTTTAGTTAAATGAGGGAGTTTTCTTTTCACAAAATTTTATTGTCTTCTGAGCTTTTTTGTTGATCTTAATCAGAAGTATCGACTACTACATTTTTCTTATTTTTGTCATAAAAAATTTTTATGGACGACGAAATAAAAATATGTTATTAATCAAAAATGTATTCTAGCAATTCATGTTTGTTCAGTTGAGTAACAAGTGACTTTTTTCCAGAATTTGTGTTTGAATACCAACATACCATTGTATTTCATTTGTCATTTTTACAAATGGTTAAAAAAGTTTAATAACACTTACCTTTTTAGGTAAGTGTTATTATATGAAGGTTAATCTATAAAAAGAAAACACAGCGACAGTCTTAAGGGATAAAGTCTGAAAGCAACAATAATAATGACAACCACCACCAATTGTTAGGAAATTAGGACAAAGAAGGAAAAAATTGCAGTATCAGTTTTCTTTAAAGTATACCTGATGAAAAGCACAAAATAATTTGAAAATTTCAATTCTTAAAATCTGTGGGCAAATTTGAGACGATGCACGTGCTTACTTAAAAAAAATATTGAACAACAAAGTTTACACTTAAAAACTGTGAAATTTTGTATGTAGGATTTCCAAAACCATGTTAGAGCAAAACTGGAAGTTGTGTGATACAGGGGATATCCCCAATTATCAAACAGTGTTGTACGAGGGATACCTGTATTTCTGATTACTTGAATTTTTGTTTATTTCCATACAGTAGCCCCCCTATAACACGATAAGACAATTCAGTTTTATATGAATTCCATGTTGTACGAGTCACTTAGATTTTACAAATATGTGTGCCGGGCTGTGAACAGCTCATGTATTTGTAAAATCTAAGTGACTCATACAACGTGGAATTCATATAAAATGGAATTATCTACCATATTATAGGGGGGTCTACTGTATTAAAGGCATCTTGAAATGCCTTTTATATGGAAATAAAATTGATTAAAGCTTATAAATTTAACACATTTACAAGCTTTAATCAATTTAAAAATTCATCATATTTATTCCTATAAAGTAACAAAACATATTGACTTGTAATCTACCAAACTTATATAAATATGTATAATAATGTTAGATTACAAGCCAGTTATTTACTTCTAAAACTAAGATTAAAAAAATTCTGAAGTATTTTTACATAATTGTCTTCTAAATTTAATTCCTTTATAATTGTTTTGCTTATCACAACTTGTTTTCAATGTTTAAATGACAAATTCTAGCTTTTTAACTTCCCAGCTTATAATTATTATATGAAGCTTAACTTTCATTTACATTATTATACAGGGTCTTTCAACATTAGGTGTCATTTTAAATCAACAGAAAAATGCAATGTTTTTGTGAAAAATGGTGATATTTTTATTTTAATCTAAAGTACAAACTCTGAGGTTAGTAATGGAACACAATATCTGCCAAATGTCCACCTCGGCTCTTCTTACAAGCATTCTTTTGATGAAATTTTTCATCACGTTTTCACATAGTAGCAACTGTATTTCGCCAATAGCAGATGTAATATTGTCTTTGAGTGCTTGAATCATTGCTGGAGCATTGGCATAGACTTTATCTTTAACATAGCCCCAAAGAAAAAAGTCTAATGGTGTTAAATTGCAAGATCTTGGCAGACAATTGAAGTCTCTACTTCGAGAAATCACATGTCCAGGAAATTTTTCACGCAATAGAGCCATTGTTTCACAAGCTGTGTGGCAATTAGTGCTGTCCTGCTGAAAATAAATGTCATCTGCATCCATAGCATCAATTTTAAACAAAAAAAAAAAAAAAAAGTTAGTCAACATTGTTCGGTAACGCAATCCATTCACTGCAATGGTCAAACCAGCAGCATTTTTGAAAAGTATGGACCAATAACACCACCAGCCCAAAAATCTCACCAAACTGTCACTTGTTATGGTTGGAGAGGTTGTTCAACTATTTCTCTTGGATTTTCGGAGCCCAGATGCAACAGTTTTGCTTGTTTACGTACCCAGACAGATGAAAATGAGCCATAGCACTCAGAATAATTTTGTTTAAAAAATCATGATCTTGTTCATGCATTTCCAGCACCCAATCAGCGGATACATGGCATTGTATGTGATCTGCTGGCTTCAATTCTTGTGTCAACTGTAACTTATAAGCATGTAGGCCAAGATCTTTATGCAAAATATGGTGCAAACTGGCTTGTGATATCCCCAATTCCTATGACTATCTCAAAATGGACAAACCTCAGTTTTCAGCCGCACTCAGCTAAAGCAGCGATATTTGCAGCTGACCTGGCTGGATGAGCACAAGTTGGAGTCTACACATCATTAACTTGTCCAAGACGTTCGAATTTATTGATTACATTCAATATAGCTGTGCGAGAAGGTGCTTGATGACGACCAAATGCAGTATGTACTTTATGAACCATCTTCACAATATTTTCACCATTTTTCTAGTGGATTTTCACTATTTCAATGCATTGTGCGAGTGTGTATATCTGAAAACCTCCTAGTTTTTACTTGTCAAATGTCACTGCAATGACATTGTATGTTGACAGTTGAAAAATGATGCAAAATTTAAAATGACACCCATTGTTGAAAGACCCATTATAATTCAATTTTTTGCTTACAATTATATTCTGAATGTCATAAAATGGCATCAATCTGAATTCAATGTGTGTGTAGAGAAAGCACTTTGATGATATTATTATTTTCAATTAAAAGCTTACGACATCAGATGGCACTGAAAGCTCATCGGCAAATGGATTAATAATTTTATAACACAAAAAATTATAGCTTTGTATTCTACATATAATGTAAAAAAATCTATATTTATTCATATTTTATTATTCTGTGAAGAAATAAAATAGTCTGTAAGAATTTTGTGATTTGTTATATTAATATTAATTACAGATTCATAACTAAAATTTTTAATACTCTTAATTTTAAACTGATAATTCTATACAGCGTAATTATTTCAAAACATCAAACTAATAGTGAATATAGAAAATAATTTACCTGATATTTGAACCTTTCTTGTGAATTCGACATATGTCTGAAGGTAATATTCTGGACACGAGAGGAACTAAAAAAAGAAAGAAATATTCTTAAATAGTCAAGATATTTAAATACAATGTAATAAATACTATAGTAGTTATAATGTTTAAAATAGATGCCACAAGTATTCAAAGAAAACTGTTGATCTAATTGCAAAGCATGTCTACTTAGCAATTCTACAATCAGTCAAGAATATTGAAAGATAAAATAATGCTTTCTTTTTGTCAAAAATTAGTGAATGTTTCTAAGCACAATTAATGTTTAAATCTAATCTAGAAATAACAAATTTTCAATTTATATCAAATTATTTTATACTTAGAAAAGTATTGGCTTATATTAGTATTCTTAATCCATAATTTAAAGGATTTATAACTGCTAAAAACCATATATATACATCTTTGTCGTAGATAAACACATGCGTTCCTCTTATATAAATACCTGTCAGTAAATAACCACACCATGATAGATACCTTAAAAACCAGTAGTATTTTTAATTTTCAAATGTTTTTGGCCATTTTTATTGACCTTTTGGATAAAATGGCAATTGAATGACTGTCAATATCTGTCAGTATTTTCCACAGAAATTTTCACCTGCTGCACGGAATGAAGGAATACTTCAACGGGAGTTTTCACCTCCCAAAACAATGCTGCCTAGTGTTATAAAATTTTATTTATAAATATAATTCTTCTTTTTTACAATACAGCCACTCCTCAACTTAACAACCCACCTGTTTAATGCCGACTTACCACTCCGACTTACAACCTACTTTAATCTTAGTCTAATTCCCACATTGGTCAATATTCACTATACAAAGCATTCACAATTTACAAGACTACATATTTAATTTATAACTATGTACTTTATTATGCATCCCATTTAGAAAATTTGATGACTAAAATACTAATCTGAATATCATTTTCTTTTAATGAATGAACTTTTAATTTTTTGTGGTATATCATTTTTCTGATTTTTCTGATTGTATTTTTATGTTCTGTAATATGTAAAAAATGCCTTTTCTTTATTTACAATAAATAAAAATGATTAAACTCCTCATTTAACAACCTATTCTTAGGAATGGAAATCTATCATTAAGTGAAGAGTGGCTGAAAACTTTTCTTGAAGGGTATTTGAAGGAGACTGTGCAAGGTTAATTCATCACTCTGCAATGTCTGTCAATAGACGATTAATTTGATAAAACAATCTCTTTTTGACTATGGCCATCGGTTTAACCTTTCTTAAAATGAGTAAAAAAGCACCATTCTCTGATCCAACTTTTTACTCATTGAAATGCAATTTAATAAATACAAAGCTATTATTATATTTAATATGCAAAAAACTGCACACACGTGCTTACAATAAAAACCTTTTGAAAAATTACTGCAAAAACAAAAATTTCCCATTTCTGAAACATGGAAATGCCAAAGACAAACTTAGTTCCCACTTGCAAAAAGATTGAAATGAAAAGCAAGCAAATAACAAAAATTTGTGTCAACTTAGTTTTCCAAAAATATAAAATGCCTGTCTTGTGGAATACGGAAAATCAAACAATGTCTACTTTTGATGTATTAGAATGATATCAAAATATCAAGATGGATTATAGTCAAGAGCAAATTATTCACCTGTCAAAATAATGTCATTCTTGATTTCCTCTCCTTTCTGTATTTTTTTTCTGAGAGTTCAATATCAATGTATAAAAGTTAATATGCATTTCACATTTTGTCCTAAGTGATCAAGGTTTTGTATGGTATATTCTCATGCTGATCTATTAATGTCAAATTATTTGCTTTCAACTTTGTTATTTAGTTCTTTTCCTGCATATGGTAACAAAAAAAAACCCTTTTAAGTTGGTTTTCTGGACTCTCTCTACTCTAAGCAAATGGAATATTTCTGTTTTCTGTTTCTGTAATATATGGAAACTTAACTTCACGATTATTTCCATTCCTCTCATTATTCATTATCAACTCATGTGATCTGCTAGATTAATTAATCTGGAAGTTGTTGAAACTAGCTGGGAAATGACACTCACTAGAAAGGCATCAGCAAAAACAGAATTTGTTAATTTAAATTTAACAAGTTTTGTGTTTGTAATGATTACAGTAGACCCCCTATAACATGGTAGATACGTTCCGTGTTATATGAATTTCGTATTGTACGAGTCACTTAAATACGTGAGCCAATCACAGCCCGGCACGTGTGCAGTTTAGAGGCTATGGCAGTTTGAAAGTTTTTCTTCCATAAAATTAACCGATTCTAGACTAATTCGACTCAACATTTCCAAAATACGTATAATTTTTTGGGAATAATCCATATAAACTATGCTATAAACAAAAAATTGTAGGATTACTTACTGAGTGTGCACCGTTTCACAACACCATTGCTTAAGCTTGTTTTCATTGCAAAGCGGCTCATCTAACAGTGGGCATGTGCTTCCTGATAAATTATTTTTCTGCAAAAAATTCGCTGAACTTTGGAGACATCATTAATATAAATATAATTTTTATGGCCTTTAAATAATAAATGATTTTTAGTAGGTCTGCTGCTCGTTTAAACTCAACAGTTTGTGCAATATCCACTATTCATCCAGATTCGACCAATCCTGTCGTGNCTTTAAATAATAAATGATTTTTAGTAGGTCTGCTGCTCGTTTAAACTCAACAGTTTGTGCAATATCCACTATTCATCCAGATTCGACCAATCCTGTCGTGACACGAGTCGACGATGACATTTTACTGTGTTATACAAGTCTCTTTTAGCATGTTATACGAACATAAATGCAATTTTTTCGCCATGTTATATGAACCTGTGTTATAGGGGGGGTCTACTGTACCACATACTTCATCCATAAATTTCCAAACATCCAAAAATAATCATAATTCTAGCAACTAATGGATCACTTTTTGTTGGAAAAATATCTAATACTAAATCTCCATTGAAAATTCATTCTAATTCAAGCTCTAAAATGTCTGAATGTTTGGAGATATATTTCTTTGGACAAAAGAAATTCTTATAACAAATTATATACTGTAATAAACCCATTTAACAGGTTCAGTGCCAAAGATACTTTGGAGTAGCCTATGCTATCTTATCTAATATGCCAAGGATGTTTGTATGTTCCCTCAAGGTTTGTTTATCTCGTTTTGAAAAATTTTATCGTTATTTATAGAAAAGAAAGTTAATTTTATTGTTTACTTCAAAGAATGTAATTCATCTATTGATTTTGGATTAGTAAGTTTGTGATTAAATATTAACAGTTTGTATTTATGAGGGTACATTGAAACAAATGCCTCCAAGATCATAATTTTTTATTAATAAACATATTTCAGAAATGTAAGTATGAAAGGATAATTGAAAATATTCTCTATCCATTGACGTAATCACTTTTCCACATAATTCCCATTTATGGCAACATACTTATACCAATGTACAATGAGATGTGCAAATCTAATCCTGTAAAAGTCAAAAGTCCTCTTGTGCAACCACTTCAATACCTCTGCTATCACCATCACATCTGAAGAGAAACGTGCACTCAAAACATTGCTTAAGCTTTAGAAACAAGAAAAACTTGCAAGGTGCAAAGTCTGGGCTATAGGATGGAGTAAAATGTCATCAAACCAAAGCTTCTCTATTGTGTGTGTTTGCTTGCTTGTGTGAGGTCAAATGTTGTCTTGGTGGAGATTTGTCATCATCTCAGAACAAACCATATGAAGCCGTCGCTTCAAGATTTCTTTGAGTGACAATATATTGTTACAGGTTGATAGACATGCCATAGTCTAGGAAGTCAAGATGAATGATATCATTGCAGTCCCAGAAAACAGTAATCAACTTTTCTTGTTGAGGGAATTGCTTTGAATTTCTTCAGTTGAGGTAAAACTTTGTGTCTGTACACCAAGGACTGACATTTTATCTCAGTAAGGGTGTGACTATGCAGATGTGAATTTAGTAGTGAGCAAGAGGTTGCAAGTGATATAATTCTCAGAAAGAAAAACATGCACAAGCGAGAAATCTTGCTGGCATGAACAAATTTCTAGTTCTCGCACATATCTGACAGGGTTTGATATTTATCGCATCTTACTTCTTCTTGCCACATATTCTCACTCACTTGTGTCTGCATAGACGCACCCTAACATTTTAGTATGCCCAGAATTTGTCACCAGTCACAATTCTAAGGAGAAAGGCATCACCATCTGTGCCTTAACAGGTCAAGAGTTGTTGACAAATTTCTTTTGCTGGTCTTTCATTTCATCAGTTAACTGTCGAGGTACCCAATGCACACAAAATTTCCCGTATTGTCTGCCACACATTTCAGATAATGTGATGCACTTTCTCCTAAGAAATATCCAAAATTTCTGCATTTCAATTCTCATAAACCAATTTGTAAACAGAAGCCACTTGCCCGTTGCCACAAGCAGATACCAATCATCCACCACATGCTTGGTCATCCCTCAGATTTGTGTCAGCAGGATTCTCATCTTTCATAGTTCTTACCCTCCTTCTAACTTTACTGACATCAATGCATGCATCTGCATATAGAGCATGTCAATTGGAGCCACTCTCTTTGCAGTAAGAAATTTGACAACAGCTAGCTCATTGCTTTACCAAATGTTCATGTAAGTAATCATCTTCAAATCTGAAATGTGCAAATACAATGTTGCTGAGAATCACCATTAGGTGGACATGCATACCAAGAATCAAGAAAAATTCCAAGCTTCTTTGGCATAATCTGTCCCATCATCATAAAAGTTATGACCTTGAAGACATTACTTTTGAATATAACCACACAAAAGTTTTGTGGATTGCAAAGATTGTCTAGTGAGAGTGAATATTTGCATTAGTATTCTGTATATTAATATTACTGGTCCAAAAAACTTGTTACGAATTATAATTATAAAAATTGTATTTTTGTTTAATGAAGTTTTCCAAATCTATTAATTAATTTTTGTGTTTCTTTATTAAAATAAATTTTTATTTACAAATTTGACACACATATTGGCAAAATAATATAAATTTTCTTTTTAAATTTATTAAAAAATGTCACACAAAATATCCTTTTTGCAATTAATTTAAATTTTTCAGCATACTGACAGGAAATTTGGATTTATATAAGCAGTAAACATATTAAATGATAAAATAATTAATTTTTTATGGTAAAATTAAAGAAATATAAAACAAAATTTAAAGTTGTTAATCTTATTCTAAACGTGATTTAAATTTCTTGCATGTGATCAGATAAAATGTATAAAATAAACACTTAAAAATGAAACGGCTCCACAAAAGCAATATTTTGTAAGTAAAGAACTAAGATTTACTTTTCTGGCAATAAAAAATAGAGGAAAACTTGGTTCACCAAATAATAATTTTATTAAAAAAATATTTGGAGTCAATAATTTAAATTGAATAAATCATTTTTAGAATATAAATATCATTGAAACAATATTTACTTACCCCAACTCTGAAAATCCCATTTCAGCTCCATAAAGAAGTCACCCATTTGATTTAACGCACGAATTAAATCGGGTCTTCTTAATTCCATCGCTTCGCGAGATTGAGATTTCAGTTTTCTCAACAGAGACGCAACTAATAAAGTAGTAATTATCATTTTTAATTCATAAAATTTTACAACTAATTTGATAGAATTTTAAATTAGTTTATTTGTTTCAATTAATTCTTTTTTGAAAAATCATTCACAAAATAATATCTTTTCACAAAAAACATGCAAATATCATCTGAAAAAATGTATGAAAGTTTACAACAAATCTATTAGACAAATTGGAGTTGGATATTAAAATAGGAGAAATGTTAAATAAAAAATATCTGAGTTTACAATTAAATAACAAAATTAATTTAGTAAGAGAGATGACATCACAAACTTAATACTTGTGATGTACAGTCTAACAGAAGTATAAACACACCTGTTTTTTTAATTAACTTAAATTTAATTTATTACTTAACAAAAAAAGTTTTATAATAGATATAAAATAATTACGTCATTTACACAACTTTTTAGATTTTGACTAACAAAATTATAAACACAGTGTTAAGAAATAACAAAAATTGTTTTGATATTTTTAAATCCCATCTTTTGATGAAATTAGTTGAAATATTCTATCTGCCATTGAGTTTACTAATTTTTAAATTTCTTCAGTTAGTGCCTGCCATGCTTCCATAATTTCCAATTTTAGTTCATTTACACTGTTATACTGATTGTATCCTCCATAGACAGCAAATGTTAGACAGCTCTATAAATTTTTAATTGGATTCATATCTGGACTTCTAGATCAATTACCTTATTTCTTTCTTTTTTCAAGCCATTGTTTTGTTGATTTTGAGGTATGTGCCAAAGCATCGTTCTGTTGCAATTTCCAGTTACTTCCACCAATTAATGGCCCAAATGTAATTAAGTTGTCATAGAGCATCTTTTCAGTTTTCACAGTTCATTTTACCACTAATAAAAACATCTCTCTCTTATCACTATATCCAAAACCTGCCCATACCTGATCCTCCTCCACACTGTCTACTCATTTTCACTTTTTCATTCTTTTTTAAGTCATTCCAGTAACTTGAAGTCATCCAGTCCATCTAAATTCCATTTTTGTTTTTTTAAATCTGTAAACACTATTTTATGCCACTCTGAGATCCAGGACATTTTTTTCTTTTGCCTGTTGAAGTCTAGCTAATTGGTGCTGTTCAGTTAATTTTAGTTTGTTTCATTTTTAGGAAGTTCACAGTTTGATTATTATTTAGGGTTCTCCAAGCAGTCATGTGCAATACATTTGTAGGTAGAGCAGCTGCAGCTTCTCTTCATGGCATGTTTTTGTTTGTTATTAATTGAAATACTTGGCATCTATCTTCATCAATCAGGCTTTTAGGCCTACTGTAAGGAACCAAGTCCGAGCATTATTTTTAGTTTTCTTTTTTGCTTTTTATTCTATTTTTGTTTGGGGCTTATGTTTTATTAGGACGAAGGTTTCCTCACCACTTACCTTAGAAACTTAAAAATAGAAGAAAGAAAATCAACTCACCGACGAAGAAAAAAAAAGCGCCATAGAAAAAAACTCGCACACACTTGCGCTCCTGAGAAGAAAAAGTAAGTCCGCACCAAGAAACAGGGGTGACCCAACGAGCACAACTTAGGAACTTGCTTAAACCTTAAAGAATAAAACATCCTGAAAAATTGTATAAAAGAATAATGTAAAAGGTTAGCGAGTATTGTCGGGAAATAGGCTGCCAGGCAGAAAGGAAAAGTTAACTGTTAGCGATAAGTATGTAAATGAGGGGAGTGATTTCAATCAGAATTGTGACGTCACCTCATAGTATAAAGTCCAAACCTCAAGTGAAGATGACAGAGGTGAGCTTCTGTTAGCAACGAGCGTGGTGAGCTTTGTAGCAACAAACGACAAGAGGTGTCCGAGAGCAATAAAGTGGTTCCAAGGCGATTTTGAAGTTATTCGATTTGTGGATCGAAGATTAGAGAAAGTCTTGAGAGTTGAGGAAAAGGGTTCCTAGTGTATTGAGGTGATGATTAGGACCTTAGTTCAAAAGAATTGTTGTACATAAGTTAAGTCTTTGAATTTTTTGTCGAGTTCCAAAGGGGTATAGATTTAAGTTAGCAAATAGAGTGATTTGAGTTTTGTCAGGTTGATTCTTATTGATTTTTTTCTTTGAATAAATTTGTTGTTGATTGTTACTAATTTTTGTACATAGTCGTTATTATAATTATTAAATATTGAATTTGATTTTGACTAACTTTGTCATTATTTAATTCGGTGCACACTTAAAGTCCGGGCCTGGCACATTAACGCGAATCCACGTAAAGTACCCATTAGGTAACGGCTATTTCCGGCACAAAGTTGTGTTGCTAATCATTGTAAAAAGCATAAAAATAACTTAGTACTTTACACTACCAGATCATTTAATTTTTCTATACTGTTCTTTTTGCTGTAAAACAAGCCTTACAGCAGATGTAGAACGATTCACACTAGCTGCTACTTATGTTAATGACTTGCCAGATCCACATAGTAAATGTATTTCGTGAATTTCTTGTTCTGTTAGACTGAACCACAAGGCATTGTTTAAAATCCTTTCAAAATTTCTAAACACTGTTTAAATTGCCACCATATTTGATTTCAAAACTATTGTTGCCCTCTATTGTTAATAATAAGAAGAGCAACTTAAATTATTGTACATTTTTAGTCATTTTTAACTCTGTGTTTATAATTTTGTTACAGTCCAAAATTAAAAAATTGAAATAACTTTTAAACTAGTGATCATTTTAATATAAAAATTTACCAAAAATGTATTAAATTATTATCTATATCTATAAATAATTTTTATAAATTTTTAACCTAAAATTAAAAAAAATTAAAAAAACAGGTGTTTATACTTTTGTTATTGATTGTAATATCTCACTAAATTAATTAATAGGCAATAAATGTAAAAACTGTTTAAATATAATTTGAAATAACAGGAATATACGGTAACAAGACCAGACACGGCAAAATGAGACAAACATTAAGTACTCAGAAACTGAAAATATCGAAGGAAGTACAGGATAAGACACATTTAGACAAAGTCAGACATAAAAACTTAATGACTGCAACACAACCAATAGATAAATGGACAGTTAACAGAATATTATAATGGCCAAAACACATAATATAAAAAATAGATGAGATTCTACCGAGAGAGATTTACAATTAGAGAACAACAGGGCAATGAGGAAGAGGAAGATCTAAGAAAAGATAAAAGAATACTATCAAAAGAAATCAATGAATACATTCCGGTATTCTCTGTCAAGTTTGTATGGGTAATCCGATTTGACTTTACCAAAGCATCTAATGTAGATATTTATAAATTTTTATTCGTAAAAATACATAAAAGAACAATTTAAACATCACATCTAATATCAATAATAGTTCTTATTAATCTTTTTAATTAAAAGTTAGAATTATTTTGAATGTACTTAAATTTTGATTTTCATTTTACAAGTTCTCTTCCATTTTTAATTTTGGATTTTAAATTTTTTATCTTCACATTATGAAAATGTTATCATCTTTATTTTACAAATTAGGATATAAAAGAAATCTCTAGATATAGATTAACATTAAAGGTATGGTTTAAATAGAAAGCAAAAGGAATGGCAAAGACAGAGAAGGTGGACTTATTCTATACATTAAGGCAAAAAAATTAAAGAATTATCGTTCAACTTATAAGACATAAAAAGACTCATTTCATTCACTGAATTAATCATAATTACGTGATTTTAATTTTGTTGTGCCTACTTCAGTGACCGATACAGTCTGTCCAAAAGTTCGGTACAGTGTAGCATATTGTTACTAATCATTTATAAATGTGCACGATACTGTTTAAAATAACTATTTAACTTGCATAGATAATAGATAAAGAGGTCTAATGTTAATTAAAAAATCTGTATTATCATCAAAATATTTGAAATACTAAGTATACTTTGCATTTATTCAAAATTTTCACAGAATGCATAGAATTCAACAAAAATAATCTGGAAATATTACTTAATTTCTCAAGTATTTATATAAACATCACTTATGTTAATGCAGAAAAATTGATCGGTTGTCTGCCCTAGTTTACGATTCGCTGATATTTTAAAAATTAATTAATAAAAAAGAACAAACAATCCTGTCATTGCTGCTATTTTATAGTTAATTTGAATAATTTTTCATTTATTGATGACGAGTTTAACTTCTGTTTTCCATTTATAATTACAATTATTTTTAAACTCTTGATAATTTTGACAGTTTGTAAAAAAAATAAATATCAAACCATACTGTCATATATTCAAGAACACGAAACAACCATGACAAAGACAAAAGATGCTTTAATAGAATGGAATAACACAAAATTTTCAAATTACTGTTCTCAATAACAAAAATCTAGTACAAAAAAAGTGTTTAAATCCATCATTGCAACAGAAAGTGGATTAAAATGCTTTGTTACAATGAGAAACACTATTATTAAATTTAAACTAGCTTAACTAGTTTGTAATTATTTAATCTGTTACTTGAATAGATTCTGTTTAGAATCTCTTCAAATATAACTATGCAAATAAGTTACAATTTTCGTCATCATCAATTAAAAGATCTTACTTGTCTGTCTGTCTCCGTAACTGATGGCCTCCGCCAATGGGCTCCAACCATAGATGTTCTTCATTTTGACCGGCGCTCCATGCGCAAGTAACAATTGCACACATTCTAATAAATAATAAAAGTAAGAGAATGTAAATTCTTCTTATATTCAGCATTTTTATTTGGCATTAAATTCAGTGTAAAACTTCAAGTTATATCAAGCTTTAGACAGAATTTAATGCAAAATGATAATAATTATTAAATTAATTAATTGATTTAGTCATACTACAGCCCAAGTGAAATTTGCTTAATACTAAATGCTGGACTTTGTTTACAGGTAATATAAGACACATTTTAAAAATTTTCCATAAACTTTATCAAATTATGCAATGCATAAATGTAATTCATTAAAAAACAATTGTAAAACTAAGAAAAAGTCACATANACTACAGCCCAAGTGAAATTTGCTTAATACTAAATGCTGGACTTTGTTTACAGGTAATATAAGACACATTTTAAAAATTTTCCATAAACTTTATCAAATTATGCAATGCATAAATGTAATTCATTAAAAAACAATTGTAAAACTAAGAAAAAGTCACATATTTTTAACTGGAAGCATTTAAAAGCAAACTTCCATATTAATATTCAATAACCGTAATGATGATAAACCATTTTCAGATTTTACTTTGATATTTTAAAATAATTTAATTCTAAATCTCTAAATAATTTTAAATTTCCAGAAATTATTAATAATTAACAAAACATACTTTGTCCTCACAAATAGGAACAGATGCATTTTCATTCGCAGCTGCTGTCAAAAGAATTTTTAATACGGAAAAAAATATATGCAAAATATAATACATAAAATGCATTATTTAGAAGCTTCTCTTTAATATTTTGAATATTTTTTCTTTAAACATGCACAAACACGACATCCATCGATCATGTTAATCGATCTGGCGTCATCACAAGATAAAATATTTTGGTTTCAAATGTCGGAAATACAAAAATTAAAATCAAATAATACTAAAAATAATGCATCTGTCAAACAATGCACATTTTTTTTTTTTTAAATTTAAATTCTACAAAAATTGTTTATGTTTAATTTATTAAAAATTCTAATAGTTAAGATGTAGAAGCTAGCATCCAGTCAAAACAAAAATTACAAGATCTTGAATTAATCATTTTTGTTATTGTAATACTTTTATTTATTGTTACATATTATAAATAGAATTTGTGATATTTAAGATAACCTATTCCTTCCTAAAGGAGTGAAAATAATTAATTAACTTTGTTTATGTCAGAGAGAATTATAATGTTATACATATGTGATGTTTTACTTAAGGAGAAAAATAATTAGGGATTCTTATATTTGAGCCTCTTCCATTTTTATTTTATTTAACATTTTATTAATTTGCACATTCATCGAGTTAGCTAAAGTTGATCAGAATGTAAAAATCTGGGGTTAATTTTCAATAAAAAACTGTTAATTGTAGAATGTTTTAATAGAATAATAAAAGACCTTTCAAGATGTGGGATTACGCAGTGATTTCATAGCTATATATCATATAAATCTGCACTTCGATAATTTGCGAAAGGGGAAATCCTTGATTCACTGTTGTCTTCCAGTATGGTTGGCTGCTAAGTTGATTCTAGATTTTTATTAAAATAAATGACACATTAAACAGTTGATTTGTTGTTTTAACAAATTTTGCAACCTTCTTTACACCAATTTCATTGATGTAATCTGTGCAAAAATTATTTTCAAAATTTTATCATCATTTAAATATTTATAATATAAAATTTTATCAAAATATTTTAAGGGTTTTTATCATCTTGTAGAGTTGGGTTTCCTTGTCCAAAATAGATTAACCCAAATTACATCTTATCTGTATATTAATAGATACTGTTTAGATATTCGACAGCAATCCTTTTAAATCGACTGGAACTAGAAAATTCTTTACATGACAATTATGTAAATTTTAAATGTTTCAGTAAAAGAAAACTTCTTGTTTATTTTATGTATGTGATGGGAGATTCTTTCTTGCCTGAATGGGTATTTCCATTAATTTCCAAAATAAATTATTTTATCATCACTATAAAGATATTCCCTTGATCATGCTTATGTTGAAGTAATTAATAAATGATGCTTAGTTTATTCATTATATATCTACTATGAGAATATTTATGAAAGAGACAAATAATTGAGTCCCAAACTCCCATAATATTGTTCTTTGTACTTTTGTTCTTATATTATAATATGCTCCATATTTTCATGCAGAATATTATATCGTTGAATAATAAGAGCAACAATTTGTACTAAGTAAAATTGTCACCAACCTCGAAATTAGTCCAGTCGTCATCAAAATTAATCATGTTTCTAACATTTTTGACCTACACTGAAAGTCTTCACCAGGAAATTAGAACATAACAGAATCTTCAAACAGGAAAATTTAATTTTATCAAAATTGGCAGTTGTGCGCTTATCTTGTAAAACATTACGAGGATGCGCACAACTGCTGATTTAAATTGTATTCAATATGAAATTAAATTTTTCCATTTGAAAATTCTATGAATATTCTGTTATGTTCTAATTTCCTGAGGAAGACTTTCAGAATATGTCAAAAATGTTAAAAACGTGATAATTTTGATGACAACTAGACTAATTTTGAGGTTGGTGACAATTTTACTTAGTATAAACTGTTCAACTAGTTAGAATTTCAAAAATTATTAACAATTTGTACTCTATTTTACATGGTCTTTATGATTTGTATACAGTATTTTAATTATAACACAGTAAGGGGATTGTACAATACATATGATATAATTAATATACTTTCAATTTTAAGATAAATAACACAATTAAAATTTTAAAAATTTGAAGAAACCAAGTCATCTTTCTGCCACATTCAATCATCAGAAAACAATAGTCTTTCTTCAGAGAAATGAGTTTTTAAAATTATATACAGTTGACCTCCCTACAAGACAGTAGATACGTTCCATTCCTTAGGAATCCGATTTCTTACGAGTCCTTCCAATCACAGCCCGACACGTGTCAAGTTTACGGACTACGGCTGTCTGAAAGGTTTTCTTCCATAAAATTAATCGATTCTAGACTAATCCGACTCAACATTTCCAAAATACGTATATTTTTTTTGGAAATAATCCGTATAAACTACGCTATAAACAAAAAATTGTAGGATTACTTACCGAGTGTGCACCATTCGACATTGCCGTTGCTCAAGCTTGTTTTCGTCACGGAACAGCTCAACAAACTGTGGCCGCGATTTATGATGTTATTTTTCTGCGAAAACTTCGCTGAACTTTGGAGACATCATTAATATAAATAATTTTTATGGCCATTGAATAAGAAATGTTTCTTTCACAAGAAATGTATAAAATTACAGTACTGTATTAAACTTATGGTACCTAATTTACATACTGTACAATAGTTCGCCTAAACTCTCCATAGCGTGGCGTCAGGCAGCGGAAAATATATATATAATTATAATAAAGTTACAATAAATTAAGTTAATATGTAATTATATATACAATACCTAATTTATATATAATTTATATATAATACTGTACAGACGATAGTAATCTCTCTGTAGCGTGGCGCTTGACGGCGCGGAAAGTAGTTCGGCTGCCTGATGACGTTTTATGTAATTATAGAAGTGTTTTTACCGTTTTTTACGGATACCATCGCAATTTTTTCACTGTCTTATAGGAATCGTAATTATAGGAACCCGTTTTATAGGGGTCTACTGTATATATATTTAATTGGCTTATCATTATTTTTTAAATTGTTTTACATATTTCTGCAGAGGCATAGCCTACAATAAAAGGTCATCTCTGTGACAAAAGACTGTTATTGTTTTCTGATGATTGAACATGGCAGAAAGATGACAACTTAGTTTCTTCAAATTTTTTTAATCTTAAAAAATACCATCAGCCATTTTTAATTCAAACACAAAAATAAAGAAGAAAGTATGTTGTCTTCACATTTCCATCATGTCTAATCAACTGTTTTACATAATTTTTGTGTAGATTCTAATAAAAAGTCATCTCTGTGAAGGAAGACTGTTTTATTCCTGATGATAGGACATGACAGAAGTATGAAGACAACTTACTTTCTTCTATATTTTTAACTGTGTAAAAATATAATCAGCCATTTTAGTTGAAATTAGTATATAATAACTTATTTATATATAGATATGATACAGGTGATGGTGGAAGCGTGTTCATTTTACTTTTTAATTTTTTTGAACGAAAATTATATAAATATTTGAGGCGATGTGTTAGCAAAGCCTCTTCTATGTGGCTTACAGAATTGGGTTTGTTTTCAAAATCTATTCCATCAATTTTGATTAAACTTTGCTATTTTCCATTAATTGCAATGAAGAATCCAAAAATGTAATAAAATGTGGGTCCATAACCGCATTTTTGAGAGCGTGTGATAAAGTGATGTCGTACAATGTTTCACGGTTGCTACCAAGTCTTCTATGGGCCTCGCTATGTGTGTTCATTCTCAAAATTTAATGGGCCAATTTAGATAAAACTTTGCCATTTTCCATTAATTATGGTGAGAAACCCAAAAATGAAATGAGAGTCCATTTAAATGTAAAAAATAGAAGTCCATGAATTTGTTTTCAATATACAGAGAGAGGTATTAAAGTGACAATGTCTTTGCTCTCTGATGCAACTGAGCATGCCTAACAGAATTTATACCTAGGAATCAAAAATAAAAACAGCACCGTTTACACCTAAAGGAAAATACACATGAATAAGGAACAAAGCAATTGTCATTAATTGTTTTATTCTTGGATCTCCTTTCTACAGCTGGCAAGTATAAGGATCACCAGTTTTGTGGCACCAAGTTCACCTATCCACATCTGTCAGATACAAGGTTTGCCTCTTCTGTTCCTAACAAGTGCAGGTATCACTTCTTTCTGGCATCCCTGCAATTCTATCACAATACAAACATCCTAGTCAACATTTCTGTCATTAAGATAATAAAGTACAAAATTATACTAATTATTGTATATGCTCATCATCCATTTAGGTCTGGCATTTTCTTAAAATTAGAGGAAAATCTAATGGCTTATGTATCCCGCTAATTTTATTATTATTATGCAGACATTTCAATTTATCAAATACCACCTGGAATGATGGTTATCTTTGCTATTTCAATCTTGAAAGTGTAGAATGTCATTCTCCAAATAACATATACTTTTTGTATCAATTTAATCAAATAGCTGATCTCTTCATTTGTTTGCAATCTTTTGTATGTTTGGTCTTTTATTGTGATATGTGAATTAGTCTTTTCTGTTTGAGGTTTTGGCACTAACTGTTGTCAGTTTGTATAGATATCTCCAATACCTTATTTTTTCTTGTTTTCAGAGCAAAATCATTAGCATCCTTGTTGGAACGATCTGGATAAGAACTAAATTGTGAACCTTTGTCTCTTCTATGAATGACAAAAATTTTATTTGTGTTTTTAATGTTTTACCTTTTTGTATGCTTTTACATATTTGTATTGTACAGTTCTTTTGTTTTTATCCTTATATTGTCTACTTTATTGCAATATACTTTTTATAATAGTCTCTTTTGTCATGTAATGTTCATCCTTTTGTATTCTTATGCAGTTTACTGTTATTGCTACTTATTTTTCTTTCGTGATCTTTTGTTATAAGCACTGGCTTTTGAGGGAAACATCTTTTATTGTCGTCAAAACATGGCCAATTATACTGATTAATAAAAAATAATTATGGTCTCAAACTCTCCTACAATGTTATTAACACCAAATATGTTTGCCCATACAAGTCATACATTATCTAATATTTTAGCTGGCAGTACTTTTTATTAAAATTATTTAATTCTAATATGTATAATTTATTATTTTAAGGACTAAAATTATTAAAAACATTAACAACTGAAAACTAAAAGTTTCAAATGATTATATTTTTGATTTGCATTCTTTTGGTACTCGTGGTTTCCAGTTGATTGTTGTCTGACAAAAATCGATTAAACATTCAAAAGTATTAGCAATAAATCATTTTGGCCATATTAATATGGTGTTCACTATTTACTATTTTATAAGACATAAAACACAACTTACCACACTGGAATGATATAGTAAACACTTCAATCAATATAGAATCAAGCCCCAAAATCTCCAATTGCAGAAAGATGTTAATCAAAAAACTTTTTCAAATTAACCCTTACTGGAAAATAATTTAAGGCTTTTGATTGTAGTGTTTACTATTTTATATTTTAATTATTATGTCAGCATTACTCATCAGTAAAAACATATTAAACTTTCAATTGCAAAGAAACATTTTACAGCCAACGACCCAGACGCATTACTGTCATTCAAACAACCAGATTTTAATCTGGGTCAAACTCTCAGAAATTTCTTGAGATGGCTTGGCTCCCTCACTAGTAATTGTATTGCCTTATTCTACAAACCTGGTCAAATCCTCAATGAGTACAATAAAAATACATTCTTAGTGTCCACAGGGCAAAAAAGTTAAAAATAAAATAAAATTTGAGAAATTATTCAAATAATAGTTCAGTCAAACCCCAATTTATACATTTCTTGAAGGTAT
This sequence comes from Centruroides sculpturatus, assembly GCF_000671375.1. Taxonomy (NCBI): domain Eukaryota; kingdom Metazoa; phylum Arthropoda; class Arachnida; order Scorpiones; family Buthidae; genus Centruroides; species Centruroides sculpturatus. The sequence goes on from NW_019385398.1 coordinate 28,403, forward strand.
GTTCTTTGCAATTATACATTAAATATTTTCTGTACAGTACTTCTCCATCATAAAACACTTCAGTTATGTTTTATATTTATACAATTTTGAACTTATATATCATACTTTTTGGTAGCCTACAGCACTTTCTCACTTATGCATTATTCACTTTGAAATGGAAAAATTTTGTATATTTCTTGACAAAAAACTTTTGTTAAGAATTATACAGTGTTAATTTGTGCCATGTTGTACTTTTCTGGCAACTACATTCATTCCAAAATCAATTCAAAAGTAGTTTTTTTTGTATGTTCTTACTTGTACAATATTTTTCTCAATTTGCTTGAAAACTGTATAAATGGGAGTTTGACTGTATTGCTAAAAAACCAGGAAAGACACAAAACACATTTGGGAAATTAATTTCTCATATTGAAAAGGAAGAAACCAAAACTCATATAAGTTTAATCCTCCATTTACATACTGTATTACCTTAGTAGCAATATCATTCTAATATATATAATTGGACAGAGAAAATGACAAATGCGGAGGTTTTGGGCAGGCTGGGCTTGAGGAGAGAGTTGCTTATAAATATCCAACAAAGAAAAGTACGATATGCTGGACATTTAGCTAGAAGATCAGGAGGACAACTGCTAAAGATGGTGATTGAGGGACTGGTGGAGGGTCAAGACCTAGAAGAAGACCCCGAAAGACTTGGAGAGACAACATTAAAAACTGGACTGGAAAGGATTTAAGAGAAGCCTGGAATAGGGAAACATGGAGAGGAATAGTTCATCAAATGCAACCGTCTGTAGAGAGGATGCCACTGGATAGATAGATAGATATATAATTATTGGTATTTGAAATAAATGACAATTTCAACATTAAGGTTTAAATTAACCCTACATATTTTTTACAATCCAAAATAAAATACTTCTATAGAAACATCAATAGTGTTGCAACAACCTAATCCAATTTTTACATTTATAACAATTACATAATCACATTTAATGAAAAGTGAAATTAAAACAATGACCTCATTAAATGTTTATCTCTACTTATATCTAGAAAAATAATATTTATGTCATTTTTTTAAATAAACAAAATAAGCTCATTACAATCATTTTACAAAGATCAATGCATACTTTCCTATCATTTTAAATTCTTATAAAATTTAATAAATTTGTGAATAAACTCACCTTTATGTCCCAACATAACAGCAATATGTAATGGTGTATTTCCTGAAAAAAAAATAAATTTAATTATATTATTTATAAATAATCTGTCAAACTGACAATCTGAAATCTTGCTGAGTAAGAAATTCAGTTACAGTAGAGCATCGATTATCAGAATACTAATCAACCGAAACATCGGTTAACCAAAATGTTCCAGTCAGCAAATTCAAATTTCTGCTAGTGCTGTGACATTGCAGCACTCTTTTCCTCCCTGCCAACCTAAACTGTAGGTCTACTTTAAAGTACTACTTTATATAAGATATGTATTTATGATACAAAATATATACAGTACAGTTTTGTGTTTAATATATTTTTTCGTAAATGATCAGTAACATGAAAAATTCCAGTCCCAAATTGTTTCGAATAATCGACACTCTACCGTATTTATTTTCACTTCGAATTTAGTTTAACTTTTGACTGTACGACTTATTAAACTGAAAAATAATCAATCAACCATTTTCTCTCAGAAATAAAACTACCAAATAACGAATTACATAAATGAACATTTTATTTAAATTATTCAATTTGAGATTGGGTTAATAATTGAATTCAAAACTTCAAAACTCAAAAAGATATTTCCTACCAAAATAAATCTATTTTAACTGTCAAACAATTTATGTTTTATGCAATTTTGAATGAATTTCCAAATAATGGCCAGCATTTTTCCAAAATTCTCACAATATTCAGGCTATTCTAAGATTGTTCAAATAAAAACTGCGGAAGTTAATTAAAATTATTATTTCTCGTGTCATTTCTTTCTTGTATGTTGACTTTTAATGTCATTTCTGTTATACTTGATCCAATGACATACAGGTACCATATTTGGATTTCTGAAGTTACATGAATATATATATAAACATCAATAAGCCCAACATATTAATAACAAACTAAACTATTGATGTAATTAATCAGACTATTTTTCACTATTGTTAATAATTATATATTAAGTAATTTGGTATTAAAGGTATGCTACTTGTTAGTTTTCAACAAGAGATGGCACCTAACATCTACCTCTCAAGTTAATTAATATTTAATTATTAACAGTAGTGAAAAATAGCCTGATTAAGGCAATAGTTTGATTTATTACATGAATGAGTCAACACTATTCCTATGTACAAATCTTGTTCTTCTAATAAAGGCAACATCCTCTCGGTATATCATTCAATACTCAAAAAACATTTGTTTATAATTAAGTCAAAATTTGCTTGAATGTTAATGTTTGAATTGTTTTAATTTGAATTCTCTTTTCAAAATAAACATTCCTATATGCAAGTAGGGACAATGTAAGTGTGTGATTCAGCAGTTTAAAACTGACTTGTGAGGCTTTTGGGCCGAAATCTTCAAATTTCAGATCTATACGTTTCCATGCTTCATCTGTCTATACCCTTCATTAATCTTGAAAAGAGTTAGAGAGATGAAAATTGAGACCAGATATGGAAAGCTTAGAGGTCAGAGACCCCAATTAACTATATAGAACTTTCAGTCTAGACTGGAAGTTTGAAAGTTATGTAATTTTTTAAATTAAATAATTAAAAACTGCAGCCCAAAATTGTAACAATGGGATGAGAACCTGCAACTCACACTTACCATGTGGATGCATTGCCAATTACACTACTCGGACCTCTGGTCCGATCTTGTCTTCCAGTACACAGTCAAACCTCTTTAAAATAATACCCTTTATAACAATAAACCCCAGTACGATGATAGAACTTCCATAATCTCAGCTGAAGTCCTAAACAAATACTGCAATTTATCACCTATTACGACGATAGTAAAAACCCTGATACAACAATACAACTATTGGGATATGTTGACGCAACCGATGGCTGACTGATGCGTAAACTGCGTGGCTCGCTAATTGTGTTACCTACGAAACCTCCCTGCACTCCAGAATGGTTTGTCCACATCTAGCTGATTGGTGACAATGGATGTGGTAGTGGTGATGATCGCAATCCTATTATGAAGAACTGCAAGCATGACCAATCACGAAGAGTTTCCTTTTCCCGCCAAACAAGAGCTTCAGCTAGTGGCCAAGAAGAAGAAAATAGCGGTACTAGCAGGCTGCAAAATAAAAAAAAATGGCAAAAGCCCCCAAACAAATAAGTTTAGAAATGAAGTTAGAAGTGTTCAAAGATATCGAAAGTGGAATGAAGCAAATAGAAGTTGCAAAGAAGTAGGGCTTCTCTCAGTCAACTCTAACAAGATTTTTAAAGAAACAGAAGGAAATTGAGTGCAGTGTAGTAGATGGAAACACGGATCCTTCTCGGAAACATCTGAAGATTCCTACTTGTGATGTTGACAGTGCAACATTTCGTTGGTTTACCGAGATGCGAGCACAGAATGTACCAATAAATGGGTCAGTCTTGTGCCAAAAAGCAATGCATTTCGCAAGGATGATTAAGACATATGAAATTTAAAGCTAGCAACGGATGGCTGCATTGCTTCAAACAAAGCCATGGCATTATCTTTAAAGTTGCCTCAGGGGAAAGAAAAATCAGTGTCACTTGAAGAAGCATACATAAAAAAACTAGCACACAAACTTATCATACATAAAAAACTAGCACAAAAACTGGAACTGTATACTAAACAAACAACTTAACACCTAAATTCAAATTCCAGCATATAATGAACAAATAAATTTTAATGTTCAAACATTTTTGGCTGTCTTTCAGAGGCCCTCATCAGGAAAGAATGCACAAAACAGAAAAACAGTTCTATCTTTTGAAAAGTTTTAGCTTTCGAATGTAGCTGTGTTCCAATTTTTATAAATTTAAATGATGTTCAATACAAAGTTTGTTACATATTACAATGTAACGAAAAGGCAATACACGGTAATACGTCTTTGCCATCTGTTATAAAATTTTAATTAAAGGAACTTTTTATATTACTAATTACTATAAAATGGCAAAAAGCTTAATTTTGAAGGTAGACACGAGTTTTATAAAAATTTGTAAATGCTAATAATGAATAAAATCTTCATTAAATCTGTCCCACTCCAGACAGAACATGTGACTTCCCTCTTTCTCCCCACTCTCTCAACATTTAATCACCAAAATTTAGTAGTATCAATGTCCCTATTACACAAACTCACCTGCAAAATTTCAGAAATTTTCAACAAAAAGCCCAGAAATTCTTAAGTTTCAAAGTGGATGAACATAGTCATTCCACACAAACACTCAAACATATAGGAAAAGAAACTCCGACTTTTTTCATTTCTTGACATTTTAAGGTAAGAGTAAAACATATAAAAATCTTCACGAGTCATTTTTTGACTAATTGCCATATTTTGTTTTTATATAACTGTGAGCCCACAGGCCTATCTATGGCCTGAGCAGAGGAATGAGCAAATTTTGCACAAAATTACAATTTTGTAATTTAATTTCTTAATGCAATTGTTATAAAAAAAACATGTCAATAGTTGATCACAATCATTTTCCCAGGCATCAAGCATAAAAGATTGAGATACAGAAGTTCCGGGCGGTCGTCCCATACGAAGTCCAAAAGGAAGGTGAATAGATTAATTAGTGCCCGGAGTAATCGACAACTAGGTGCAAAGTTCAGTGGACCTCCACAAACAGACTGTCCCGGCCCATGCAAGTCAACGATAAGAAGACCCACCATACAATTGCCAGTCCTCTTCGAATTCCTCTCTCTCCGATTGAACGAATGTCATCTAATTTGACCAACAAATATTGAGGTATCTATAGATTACTGTAAATGCTCTCTCAGAGGAAGTAGCAACAGAGCTAGGTCATCAGGTCAGCATGCGAGCTGATTAGAAACGTTTGTCACTCCCCTCTATAGAAGTGTATATGTAACCTCATTTAACTGCATCTAATCTTAGGCTTAGTTATATGTATCATAGGTTAGTTATATAATAAATTCTTGTTGTTGTCTGTTAAAAACCTGTCTCCTGTCACTCCAGAACACAATCACCTGTCGATTTTCCCAACTCCCTCGCCACTCGAAAAAAAAGCCATCCCAAAGACAAAGTGGGTGAGTTTTACCAACTCGACAATTAGAGGGCTCTGTCCCCTCATCCATATTCTCACATAACAGTCAGAAAAGTAAAAACAGGGACCTATTTGATTTTTATGAAGATTTTAAGCTCTTGAAAGCTGCAAACAAGAGAGAGTAATCATTCATAATAAAACACAGGATTTTAAAAAAAATTTATACATTTTTGTCTGCTCAATTTTTATTTGCTTTAGTTTTCAAGTTTTTGTAATTTTTGTAACAAATAACAATTGCCTACTGTTTTGTTGTGTTATAATTCCAGGAAAACTTATATTCTGTATCTATATTCATTACTGCATTTGTTTATCATTTTCTAATACATTATATTTTGTAACTAATTCTAATGACTTGTCTCAAAATTTTTATAGTTCCTTTCATCATTAGAAACTATTGTCTACTAAACTTTTTTGGAATCATCTACTTAGTTTGTGCAAGACAATTTGTGCATCATGTCACGATGCATTTGGACAAATCGGAGAACTTGTAACATAGCAGTTCACTTTAATTCCAGGATTACATAATCTGATATTAGAAAGAATTAATGAACACAAAAATAAAGGAACTCTCAACCTGGACTTGCAGTCTCAAAATCTCAAATTACAAAACACAATTTAAAACGCTATTGGTAAATACAGTTGAAAGAGTTCCAATTACTCAAAACCAATTGGTTTAATCAAGTTAAGCAATCATTTAAATCTGTTAGTAGCAGATAAAGATAAAAGATTTGTGTTATGCAAAAACCAGGATTTCCTATCAAGATCCAATGAATTCCTTCAACAATCCAAATCAATTATACTAAAAGAGAATCCGACAGCAACTATACTAAGGAAGATACATAAGATTATTGCACTCACAGGGGTAGCAGCTTCTTTAACTGGTTTTCTTAATCAAGTTTTCACATTATCCAGGCAAACTGTGTAAGAGCACTTAGTCAACAAAGACAAGAAACAATAGTGTTTCCTCATGAATCTTGGCCAGAAGATGTGCAGTATCCAAAAGAAGTTCTAGTTTTAAAAATAATTGTCATCAGAAGTCACTACTTCTGATTACAATTCTTTAATATATTTTAAAATTGTCATAAAACTTTAAAACTTCATATATTTTGTCAATCTCTTTATACCAGACATTTGATATCATTTGAGTCTGAATGTAAGTGACCTCAATCCATATTACTTCAGACATTCTAATTCTAAACTCTATAACTTCCCAATAAATCAACAAATTGAATTTAAAATAAATAACTTTTACTAAAATCCAGCTTTAGAATGTTTTACAGAACTAACATTTACAGGTTATTTTTATCCTTTTTCAGGTTCAAATATTTTTAAAGTTATAAAGAAACTCAAAAACATTAACTCTGTAAAGCATTTTAATTTTCCTCATATAAGACATTTCACTTAGTTTTCCTACATCTTTTATTTCATTTAATCAACATAATTTAAATTTTTTAAATATAAACTACCAGTACTTTTAAGTGTTGGCAAAACCAATGCTCCTGTCAACTTTCCTGTAAAAATTCATTTATGGAAAATCTTCAATTGAAACAATACAACTATATTGTAGGCTTAAGTTCTAACCACTCTTTTCAGCTAGAAAGTTATTTCTCTCCTTATTCTACCTAACTGGCTACATATATGGAAATGTTACTTTCACCTATAACCGAAGGGACCTCCTTGATACATTGACTACTCTGGCAATAAAACTAGGTCAAATTGGGTCTGGATGACCTTTTACTTCTGGAGAAAACATTTTTGTTAAAGAAAGAAAAAACAACAAAATTAACTCCGTACCAGTATTGACAGAGACTGAAGTTTTCAGAATCACTTTGTTAATATTGCCTCGGACAACAGTGGTTCCGTCAATGTCATCCAAGACATTTTGGTTTGTCAAAACCACAGACATACCAACAAAGAAAAAGGAATTACCAAAAGATTACTATTTTTAACTTTTGCAGTAGTAGTAACTTTTAAACATGTAAACAAGTGAAAACCTTTTTACTACTCTATTCTAATCATCATTAAAAACACTAATGTCTCAGTCACATAACCAATGTTGTCATTGAATTAATCATATAGTGACTTCTCTACAATATTGCTTCCAAATAAAATGCGACTTCAACCAATGCCATTTTTTATGCAAAAGAAGGAATATTGATATCATAAATTTCTTTATAAATTTGCTCCATATTTTTAGAGAGGGGGAAGAAACTTATTTAAACACATGAAAAACAAAAATAGATAAACAAAAATAAACAAAGTGATAATTTGAATTCTTGGCATTCTAACAAATTCTTTTTTTCAAAAAGAGACAAGAGTTTTGGACAATTAGTAGAATAATTTAAGTAATTATCTGTAGAAGATTAATCGTTCTATTAATCATACAAAGTCCCATTTCAATTTGACTGTATAAAAAGTGAAATTTTCAAGTGCATTATGATGATGCAATTGAGATATTTCCTTTTGATTTAACCTTTCCTGTTTCTATATATAATAAAACAAAAAAAGAGAAAATGTACATTTTCTCACACAACTTTTTTTTTCTACTTTCAAGAGAGGACTGTTATATTATAATCCCTTCAAATAAATTTGCATTCTAAATAAATATACATATTATATATGATATTTAAATTATAAATTAAACTAAAAGAGTCGGAATAAACATTCTGTAACTGTTAACATATAAAATGAATAATAATAATAAGCAATTTCTGATATTGATATAAATCTAAAAACATAGCTGCTAGTAAACACAACTTCTTAGTTTCTAGAATGTTATCATAATTTATACATCACATTCGTGAAGTGTACACTTAGCAAGCAAATTAGCACTAATTACTCAAATTATATAAAGATATTAAAGTTTGAAGAGATGTGTATAAGTAATAAAGAAGAAATTATCATATTATCAGCAATATAGATGTAGTATAATAATCAAATAAATCTAAAAATCTTTGAGACAAAAAAAGCTTTCACATTTATTTTAGTTTTGTTCAATTTAAATTTTTATACTGCAATTGTTTATTATTTATTACTTATATAAGCTGTTTGACAAAATAAATACCGAAAGCTATTTGAAGGGGTGAGCATGCAAAATTTGTCATTCCAACAACAATTCAATTTATTTTGTGTAAATAATTAAAAGTAGGAGTTATGTTTTTATAAATATTAATAAGATGAAAATTAAATAAAATTTGTAACAAAACTTCAATTTATTTTACATAAATATTTTATATTACAAATAGTTTCTATTTATTTATCTTTATCTGGATTACTGAAATCTCACTGTTTTGAGATCATGTAAAATAAACTATGTAAATCACAACTGCATTATTATTCTTTGTACACTTTATGCACATGTAGATAAAATGAATAATAAACAGAAATATTTTTTTATAACTGCTTTAACGTTTTCATTATTATATTCCAAATAAATCAAATTCTTAACTGTCATTTAAGTTAATCTATGTAAGGTGGGATAAAAGAAAATTGTCTAATAAAAATTCCTGAATGAACAAAATTACTAAATAAAACACTAATTAAAAATTAAAAGCTTTTGGTCATATTTTTAACCATCCGTTCAAAATCGAAGAATTGCAGATTATTTTAATAACGTCCATGGTTGTACCGTTAGAATGTGCTCTGTATCATTAAGGCCGTCCTGCCATTTGGCCCGGTGCCAGACTCCTGCTCGGTTTTGCTCTCCTGGCCAATTCGGTATTGTAGTGCACTGCGCTCTGTCGGAATCATTGTCAATCAGAGTTTCAATGCTTTGTTTATATTTTTAGAATCTACTCTTAATTGACTTTTTGTCTTCTTTACTTTTATATTTATAACTGGAATTTTGTACATCTCTATTTCATTTTACTCAAGTGTTTTTTACTCCTAATCTGTTTCATCTAGTTTCTATTTCTCCCCGTGGCTTTGAATCATCTTCTGCAGTCTTGCTAATTATCTTAATGGATTTTTAATGAAATTATTTTATCATCGTTTTGACGACAATTAATAAAAAGTCCACAATGCATTTGGTACATCTTACAATTCAAATAAATCAAAAATTGTAATATACACAAATTCAATATTGGGACATCCATATAAAAGCATATAACATTAATGAATTAATGGTTTCGTATTCACACTGTAAAAAGAAAAAACTGTTTCATTATGTCAATTGATATGCAACGCCAACTGAATGAAGCAGATAACTGAAGCTTCATTTTGGAAAGTGAAGCAAAGAAAAATTAATTAATAGGTCTGAAAAGTATTAAAATTGAAATGCTTCAAGTTATTTCTGCTTACATAGAGCTGTTTGCATGTAATGATTTGCCAATGTTTCCTTTATCTGCAATCTGATTGGTCATTATATGGCATTTTGCATTTGGAATCTCTGATTCTTGCAAAATTAAACTATTATAAAAGTTTTAGAAGTGTCCAATCAAAACTCATACAAAAACAGCTGACAACTTCCAGAATAAAAAAAAAAACTATGAAATTGATGATGTTATCATTTAATAAGTCTCTTAAACTTCTTTAAAATGATGCAAAAACTGCAATACAGATTAGTCAGCAGTTACCTGTTTGCAAAATACTTGGATTCATTTTCAAGTGTCATTTGTTGTGTAATGCTATGCCAACATTAACCTTGTGACTGCTTTTATACACCTTGTAAGTTATCATTACGGGAAAGTGAGAATTTTCTGTTTCTGGCAAACATTTGTATTATATTATTTGTTATTTTATCAACAACAATTAAATTTGCCTATTTTATAATTTTTAATATCATTTTCCATAATGTTAGATAAACATTAACTATACACTGGTACTTCTGGATGGATTAGAAAGTACAGAGAGAGAATGCTACTTTTCAACCAAAATTTCTATTCATAAACTTTGATTTTATCACAGTTAGCAGCAAGTCTTTCTCTGCTTGCTTAATACAAGTCTATGTTATTCAATTCAGTTTCCCTGAAGTAAAAACTAAGTTAACATCAACAACCAATCAAATGATGACTCTTCATTTAAATTACAATGTTCTTTTCAAACATATTTAATCTGATGATGATAGTTAAAGTTATCAAAAACATTTGTTTATCATTATATTTTTTGTTTTGGTAGAGTTTTTGGTTTTTTTTTCCACTGTTTGTTTAATATTATTATTATCCAGTTTCTGCTTTGTTTATGCTTTTACTTTGTTTAGTACAGATCTAAGCTAGGCCTTATTTAATTTCAAAATAAACTTTATTTTCATAGTTATATTACACATGACGAAACTTATAACAGAAATCACTGTTTTCTATGTAAATATTATAGGGAAATAGGTAAGTGAACTTTACAAGTATGACATCGCAGTAATATTTTATATATTCTGTCATATATGATAGGCAATCAAATATAACACAACTTTCCTCTTGCAAAATCTCGCACCAGCAATAGATACAGATATTAGCATTTACAGTTAACATCAGCATCAAAATTTCCTCAAAGTGTGTTTAAAATACCAAATATTTATGTAAAGAATTTATTCATCCAATATATTATAAATTTTACAGTCTAAATGCTTTTGCATTTTTAATACAAAGTTTTAAATGAATTTTACACATTCATGAACATGTATTTACATAAGGGTGCATTTTGTCTTACATTGTAATTGCTTAACAATAATGGCATGTATTTATGTTTAAATATTTAATTACGATGACAGTATGTTGAGCATTCATTTAGATTTGACAAAACATTTTTATATCTATAATATTGGTATTTTTAAACCATCCCAAACAAATGAAACAAACAACAACAAATAAACCTTTGAAATTCCAACAACTCAAATTTATTTGGAACAAATGTTTTTGGCCACATTTAAAGGCTTTCTTACTTTGTTCCTAACCTAACATCAAAATATATAAACAAACAAAAAAAAAACAACATAGAACAATGCAAGAACTTAAAACATTAAAGAATTTATAAAATTTAAACATAATAGCCAAAATAAAGTAAAAGTAACAAAAAGCAAAATTGAAATTAAAACAATTTTTGAAGAAATCATTGTTAAGGAATTTCATATATCAATCACTAAGCATAAGAATTTTTTTGACATTCTTTGTATTTACAGATGTAACTCTCTGAGGATTTATAGATTTCTAGTTCTTTTAGCCATTTTAAGTCAGAGTTATTAATCTTTGAAGGGCACCCATCCAAATTTTCTTGCCTTGCTCTGTGACTTAGGAAACTAAGGCAGTGACAGGTTGCCTTTTCTGGACTGTCATCCCCCATTTCCTGATCATTGCTCATTCAAGGAACTTTTTTGTTTGTTTAGGTATTTTGATGTTTGTTTGGAAAGAACCAGAGGAAAGCCTTTAAACATAAGGAAATAAGGATATTTTGTTATGACTTGCATGTCCAATTGATTTTTCTACACAATACAAATAAAACTTGTAAGCAGTGAAATTAATTTACTATATTTTTATAAAAATGAAAACAAACACTTTAAATTCAGTTAATTTCCATTTTCATTATTTGATATGGGTTATTCATCATTAAAGCAAAACAATTGTCAAATTATATTGGTATATATTACTACTACTACTATTATTAATTAAATGCTAAGTAATTTGGCACTAGGGGCAGGCGTTATGCACCATCTCTTGCCAAATTTAATAATTACAGTTAAATTAATATTTGGGTTATTCATTATTATTTTGGATGGCTTTTAAATCAAACAAAAAAAAAAAAATTTGTTTTCTAGTGTGAGAAATAAATAATTACAGAAAAGAAAAGGCTTAAAATAAACAATAATAAATTATTTGATCAATTGCTTTCCTTTAGAAAAAGAAAGTGTTAATTCATCATTTTTAACACCAAAAACATTGATTTTGTCATTGTCTGCTTTGATGTGTGTTATATGCCTCTTCCATCTTTTGAAAATTTTTACAAATAAAACTGCAAGTGCAAAAACTATTTTTTGACAATTACATAAAACAGAAATTAAGATAAATGTATATTAACCTAATTAATGACACTGTTTTTATAATATGCTTGATATCATACTGTTCATAACACTACAAAGTTTTTTTATATCAATAAACTACAGAAAAAACTTCCAAATCAAATTACAATAAATGCACAGAAATAAGCAAAATATTCTTTTAAATTTACACATACTTCATTCAAATAATTTAACAAGAAACCAACAAAAACTTAATATTAACATTATTACAAAAATATATATATAAATAGAAAGTAAGTGATATTAGAGACTTGGCACCTTAATATCTTCAATGAGATTAAGATGAGAAATATATAATGAAAATTTCTAATTGGAACACAATCATCCATCTATATGCAAAAGTTATAAAATAATCAATCAAACATGAAAAATATATCATCCTAAATTTATTTTATACAGCCCAATCTCTATGGTACAATTGCAGTATTTTGTAAATTACTAGCAGATATATTTATTGATACACTAGCAATGACAATTTGCACATCTACTCCTCCTCCTCCACTAGAATTGGATTTTTATCATATACCACAAAATGATTACCATTGTTTAAATTTTTGTTAAGATTCCATTTTTGTTTAATACAATGGCAATATGTATTGCTGAAAATGCTGAAATCTGAAAACACATAATAAAACATTGCAAAGTAGATGCCAACACATAATTTTGTATGTATGTGTTTTATGTTGTTTTTTTGGGTGCACAGAGTCAAACACCAAGAAATGCAAAAAAGGGGATCAAAATTTGACTAGTTGTCATACTTTTATGTTATATTCTATAACAGATGAGAAAGTAAAATACTAAACTGTCCAAGTAATACTAAGAATTAACTTGAAATTATAAAATATTTTTCACTCAAAAGGTACCAATTTCTAAATATTTTGGCAATCAGAAAACTACAGTCATCTCCTAGCTCTCAGAGAAATGTGATTTTATCTAGCAACATCTTCAAACAACAGCAGCATAAACCAAACTGTAAATTATAATAAATAATGTAAACCATTTGAACTATCTCCTTCATATATATACATACATATATGACTATATCTAAACTCTTAACTATTAACTAATTATGGAATTTTTAAAATTTGATACTAGTTTCTTCAAAAAGGATGATTTAAAAGAAGGCAGGTTGAAGTCACATATCAAATCTTTTGTAAAAAAATTAATCACATTTATACATATGAAAGCTGATTAGTACCATATTTAAAACAATTTAAAAAAAAAACTAAAATTTATTCAATCAGTTTTTATATGCACGATATTTCTTCGAGGGTTATTTAAACCAAAATCTTTACAGAAGCCGTTTAACTACTCCTGACGGTAGTAGTATGCATCATATTGTCAGAGGGAAAAAATATCTCATGATATTGATTGCATTATCATTCAAGGTTACTTCTGCCAAACACAGTCGACCGAGAAATAAGCTTCATGAGAAACATTATGGAAAAAAGTTAGTTTAGAAATAATTTTGGTAATAGAAATACTGTTTAACACCAAAAAACTCAGTTTTTATTTGAGCTTTAAAAAATAATTGATATTAAATTTTGACCTTTAAGGACTTCTGCTTCTTATAATTATTGTTTTTTTTTATTTTCATTTATTTATTTTTGAAATAACAGTTCTGCACATAAATATTTGAATGCAGTAATTACACTTTGGATTATATCGAAGTTGACAAAATAACTGCAGACTGCATCCGAATGTACTTTACAAATAGAGGATGGCCGGTTTCTTCTCAGTAACTTAAATCTAGTTTAAAATCAAACTTTTGTTCAATTGATATAATTTATTTATGCATGCTTTTTAATAATAATCATTGAAGTAATTTGAGCCATTATCTTTGTAACATTGTGAATGTCAAAAAGTTTATTTTCTAATGTTTTGAAATACAGATTTTCTTCTTTTCTTAATTAAGTGAATGGATATAAATTCATTTGATAATATAAAGTTTTTAATTTGAGAAACTCCATTAAGGAAACAAAAAACAGATAATACTTGACAGTGTGAAAATCCTTAGATTACCTCAGACATTTTGTCTTTCTTAGATATTTTCTACCAAATTTTTATTTAAAGATTTAAAAAAAGCCTTTTAAATTTAACTTATGGTTTCATTTTGATTTTTTACAATAGTACTAAAAATTGTTTAAATATTGAACTTTAACACACAGAAAATATAAACTTAAATGCTTATTTAATGCAGAGAAAGTATTAATATTTTCAAATGGGTGGAGTCTATATTAACATATTCATTATGTGACATCACATACGCATGCGTGACATCTTGTCACGCATGCATCCTTGCTAAAAATTCCAATATATACATATACTTTGATTAAACCGTGTTTTGACAAGTTTCATTTTAAACTGTTCTGCTCAATACACTCTCAAACTACAATCTAGGAATCATTTTAAGTGTGCTTCCATAGAAACAAATTTTAACGACAGTAATTTAATAAATACAATTTCAAGTAATCTTTTTATTTATGAATATATTTAAACATCTATATTTTTATAATATAGATGTTTAAATACATTCACCAAATGTGATTAAAAAATGCATTTATAAACATACATACACAATATTTTATTTTTATATAATAATTTTCTTCAACTTTCTAGTTTTGGTTGGTGGTATCATTAGACGTGACTACAAAGTATAAAATTTGAACAACAGAATACTTTTATATTGTACGAGAGCCATCAATTGAGACTGAAATTTTATTTCAAAAGGACAAGACACAAATCACAAGATCGTCAACCTCAAAAATGTAATCTTTAAATAACTCTTTATTGTGCATGTAAAATAAAAATAAGTAGAGACAGGAACATTTTGATCCAGACGATCTGCAATAAACTAAACAAAAAACTTGTTATGGCAAATGCATTAATGACATGTCTGCTTTATATAGTGTAGTGGTTTTAAGATGTAAAAATTGACTTATAAGGTGTTCCACAAAAGTATAGAACCACTACAAATTTATTATATCAAGGTTAGGAATTACACACATATGATGTAGCTACCTTTCTTATATTGTTCAGGATTTATGAAAACATAATTTGTTGAAACTCATAGTTTCCTATATCACAGCAAACAGCATAAATTGTAAAAAAAAAAAAAAAATAGATTTAAGCATCATAAAATTATAGAATTGACTAGTAAATGATTGCAAAAAGCATTAAATACTACAAGATAGTTTAATTTAGTAATTTATTTGCATACCTCCTTTACTAATAACACCAAAAATGCAATTTGGCATGCTATCAACAAGGTTTTTTTTTTTGACCATTGTCTCAAGGGAGTTCCAAGTAGTGGCAATTGCTCGTTTGAAGTGTTCAATATCGGCATACTGATGATTTTGGTCATAAATTCAGCCAACCAAGATCCCCAAACTTTTTCTATAGGATTGCAATCAGGAGAACAAAACTAGCCAATCCGTTTATTTTCAAACCACTGTTTTGTATCTCATGATACATGGATAGATGCATTGTCCTGTTGAAAAATAACAGGAATTCTTCTGAATCTATGTTTGTATGGCAGCAATTTATTCTCCAGAACTTGATAGTCAGCACTGTTCATGTGACAGGTAACGAATGCCAAATCCAATTTTCCCAATGCAGAAAAAGTACCCCAACCCATAACACTCCCATCACCAAAGTTTCATTGCAAAAAGTACTTGGACTCTTTTCATAAATCACGCCAGTACAACACTAAACCATCTTTTAATTTTTTTTCCATCCAAAAAGATTACCTATATGACAAAAAGGTTGTTATTTTTTGTGCTAGCACGATAGGTCTAAACGAAACAAAAAACTTACCTTATTCTATTGAGTGGCCATATTTTTAATAGCAAAATTGAGTCAGGCAGCTTGGTGTTCAGGCTTAAGAGCAGTGGCATTTCTCATTTAAGAGTGAATAATGTTGTTGTTGTGTAAAACCCTTCAAATGGTTTCGTGATGTTCTTGAATACAAAATTATCCCAAATTTTGTGTGTGGACGCAGTGGAATTAGAGGCTGCATTAATAATTCGTCTGTGGTCTCGTGGGAGAAGCTTTTGAGGACATACTTCTACACTTTGATCCATAATTTGCAGCATTTGACAAATAATGCTGAACTACATTTTTCAAACACAATACTATTTGCTACTGTCTGATGACTTAAACCAGTGCTTCTCAAAGCTACAATTTGCTCTTTCTCAAAATCTGTTAAATGAGTACCACGAGGATTGATAAAAAAAAAAAAAAATACAAATAATTCACCATTTATCACACCGGAATTACTAAAAAATTTTACACACCTGAACCATTTACGGTGTAATGATGCAAAACATTGGTAAACAAACGTTTTCGAACCCCTTCTGGGCTCTGCTTCAGGTTCCAATGAAGCAGAGCCCAGAAGGGGTTCGAAAACGTTTGTTTACCAATGTTTTGCATCATTACACCGTAAATGGTTCAGGTGTGTAAAATTTAAAAAAAAAAACATACTTTTAACACTTAAAACTTGCAAGAAAAATGGTGATTCTATAATTATGTGGCAGTATTCTATATTTATGTGGCAGTATGTAAATTGATTTCATCGCTATTCCACAGTCAGCCACAAATTAGTTTCCTAAAATTATGTTTTTATAAGTTAGGTGCTGAATTATTCATAAAAATGTCTAGTTCTTTCTATTAGTGTATGTTCTATGTAATTTTTGAGTGGTTCTAAACTTTTGTGGAGCAGCTTATCACAGATCAAAAATGATAGATTTTAATGCAATTTATTAATTTAATATTAGAAGTACTTAAAGTTGTAACTAGTACAATTAAAAACAAGATTACTCTGCATTTGCATTTTTACTTTACAAATAATTTGATTTTAAGATGTACTCGCTATTCAAAAGCAGTAAGCATTTCAGATACAGCAATGTTTCTTTTCATTAAATTTTGCAATTTATATCATAAATGAAATTTTGTAAAAAATAAATATCAACAGGAAGAAGACTGACTGATTTCTCATCTTTATTTTCACAACTTTTGATCTTATCAATAAAAAATTCAACATTAAACAATAATAGAAAACAATTAAAATTAGTCTGATGGACAAATATTTTCTCACAACAAACTGCGGCAAGAAAACTTTATTTTAATAGCTCCTTTGTATACCACATATTAATAAAACTAAAATAAAATATCAATAAAAATCACTTTAAATACGATATAATTAGATTAGAAACTCCAAAGCACCTTAAATCCAGCAAAGAATAGAAATTGATTGAGAAAATTAACTTTTTAGACCTTGTTTAAATGTTTCATCAATAAATTTTTCTGTTCTTTACTGAATTTAAGGGACTTTGAAGTTTTTGAAATATCAACATTTTGACAGTTTAGAGGCCAAGATCATTAAATTTCAAAGACATTTTTTGTAGATAAAAGTAAAGTTTGTTTATTAATTATTATAACTTGTACTTAAAGCTGAATTTTACTACTTGTGACAGTTAATTCTTGAGGGAGTGTCTGGTATATTTGTACTAGTAGAGTTTACCGCTTTACAAGTATCGAATTGTAAAAGAAAAAAACCAATGGACTTTTACTTGATAAAAATTATTTTATCCACAAATATTTTAGGCTAAACCTTTATTAGCTGCTTCAAATAAATATTTAAACAAAAAAACCAATGGCTTCTTCACTTGAAACTTAGCCATCGTCAACGCTCGACGACGACTAGAAAATGACTAGTCAAAAACATTTGCAAATTAAACTATTTCCAACAAGTAAAGTTTTAATTCAATAACACAGTGGCTCCAGACAGTATTTATGCTGCATTGCATTTTCTTTTGAGAATTCCCAATCATACACTTTTTATTTTTAGATGGCTATCGGATAAATTGATGTTAGAACAAATGCAAACTGACGAACCTTATATATGACATTCCAGTGTAGTTTAATGCAGATAAAATACATACGTTTTCAATCTACATCATGCTAATGTATTCCATTTTGGAACATTAGCCTGAAGAAAAAAAATTAATATAAAGATAATAGTTTATTATAGAACATTAAATTTTGCTATCTTTAAATATGAAGTAACAATAAATTTGACTCTAAATTTACGTTACTTCACACTTAAAGTAATAAATTATAATAGCATTAATTGTACTGAAAGACATACCATCACAAAACAATATAGCTCAATAAATTTATCAGCACGATAAATTCCCAATCAAGCACGACAAACGTAGTTAATTCATACAACCAATAGATTATTTTGCATACATTGCTACAAAAATTATTACATTGAAAATTTAATTTTTAATATAATACAATTTTCTCTTTTTTTTCAAATAAAAAATTTTACTTTTCCTGTTCATTTTTATGGATTGTTTTAATATATTAGTTTATAATTAAAAATAAGTAAATCTTTTCAAGATACCCACACCTTCATTCGGTCACCCTCTTACATCGATCCACTCGAATTCACCTTTTTGACAACCGTCTCGGCAACACACTCGAAACAAATGAAGCGATGGCTCCCAGACACAAACTCCTCGTCGAAGCCACCGAAATCGGGCATCTATTCCGTCACCCAAGAACAAATGACCTCTCGCCACAACAAAAGAATCCGTAACCCACATTCTAGAATTCTACAGGCTTTGTTTACATTTAGAACCGAAGTATGTCGATCAAGTCAGCCAGGAACATTTGTCAATTTCTGTCTGGCCGACAACGGCTGCATTCAGCAGACTCAACTGTTGTAACTGAGCAAATCAGTATCTGTTACATAGCAATCTGGATCTGCCGAATAAAGTGCGACATTGATTTGGTCTTATTGAACAGAAAGCCTTATTGGTCAGTTTCGGCTAGCGATATTAGCATAAATGAAAGATGCTACCAAATGTGACTTCAAAACACCAAACATATTCCAAAAGAGTGCTACTGTAGAGGGCGTTCAACAGAAAAAATACTCAACAGCTCTAGAACTGTCGAGTCTGCTAAACGCAGCCAATAATAAAGTAAAATCTCCTCGACTCAAATAGAATCAGACAGATTTTATTGTATTATTGTTCTTATGTATATTTCAATTTCTTTAAATAAAAAAAAAGCACTCGGTAGGTCTCAATGCAATAGCTTACAAATTTCATGTCTCCAATCAAAATTTCTTTAATTCAAATTCTTTGCAAGTCAAAAGTTTTCAAGGTCCCCCGACACCAATTACATTACTTTCGACTTCCCCGGATCGGAATTTTAACATTCCATCCAAAGCAATTCCGATTATCAAATTTCTACAAAATTTTTGGTTTGTCGTCAATCTGTAAACAGCATTCCCGTCCAAAGAGAGAGAGAGGACATCTCACTTTATCTCGCCAAGACGTACGATACCCGCAAAACCGTTCGATACCGCTAGCCACACCAAACATTTATCCCATTTATCACGCGGGTCATTTAAAACAAGAAACCACCAAAGACTCTTTACGTGACGCAAGGTAAAAATAGAAATCCGTTCGGAATCGGCATTTTTCACTCCGTCGTTCTCCGACTCGAATCCTCGACGGAAAACGAAGGCAGAGGTAAGCCGAGCTTCCACGAGGCACGTCCGAAGGCCCGGCCGGAACCAAACGCAAACACGGCACTCCGCGGAAAACGTCGACGCAGAACCGGACGGAAGGCGACAAGATTTTCGAAACCGCCGCCGTCGGGTCCTCCGTCGACCCGCAGCCGTAAGACTCATTCCGCCGTCTCTCTCGACCCGTTTAAAGAAAAGTCAACACGGGCGACTATCGTATTCCGCGATACGCTTTTAATTTATCCAGTTTTAAAAACGTCAAACCGGCAATCCGTAACGATAGCACGGAAACGCGAATAAAAGTAAATAGAGTCGATCTTCTCGTTAAGTAAACTTAATTCGATTTGGAAAGGAAGACGTCGCCAGGCAAACAGCTCTAGAAAACGGCGTCTACCGGTAAAAAAATAAGATTTTACGACGTTTCCGACGGACGAGAGACTCGTAAATCGCAACCGTAGGAAATAACGCAAACGGTAAGGCCGCACGAATTTAAAATCCCCGTGACGTTGGACTAACTCCCGCGGTAAACGGAGAACGAACGGGATAATTTATTAACCGGAACGTCTTCAGAGTTTCTGGCTTCGACCATTAGATAATTGCCGCGAACCGCCACCCCGACCAAAACAAGTGCTTAATTATCGCCGGTGCCGGACGGTCGGAGGGGGACGAGGTCGTCCCCGAATAAAAACCTACCGTTCATGTCTTTCTGGGCCACGTCGTGCGTTCTGAGTAGAGATGCCACGCGACGAACGTCGCCGGAAAATACGCTTTCGTGAAGCGGATAGCGATTCTTCACGTCCGCCATCTTCCCTGCTCTCTTTTGACATCGCACTCCTTCTGACGTCACGTTGACTCTACCCGCCGCCACCAGATGGCACAACGAATTCCATCGATTTTTCCTTTTTACTTTTTTTTTTTTTGGCGAAAATTCGATTATTTTGTCAACTTATATTTTTAGATTAATAATTGATCGTTTTATCTCGCTTTCTCGACTCGTTGCCGCGAAGTGACGATTTCCGGAACGTGCGCGACCTTTCCGTGACTCTGGCCGGATTTCGAATTTTCGGTCGGCCGGTAGTCGCCGCGTCGCGTGCTCGGAAAATTTTAACGCCTTTGTTTAATTAAATGAATTTAAAACGTAAATCGTAAATAAATAAAATTATAAATCGGCGGAGAAAAAATTTCAACGTTAAAGTATAGACTATCGAAGCTATTCGTTGCTTTGATCGCGCCCGTTTGTCTTTAGTAAAGTCTCGAAAACATTCTCGTCTTTCGAAAACGAGAATGTTTTAGAACGGCAGCCATTTTTGGTACGCGTCACGTCGAAATTTTACGCCGAGGAGCAGTGGCGACTTATAGTTTGGTGGGGTTGGGGCCAATTTAAATTAGGAGTCTGGCGTACGGTGTCGAAATTTCACTCCGGGGAATGCTTCGGGGGAAATATTTTCTCATAAAAGATCGGTTTGGGACTCTTGTGTGTGGCCGCCAAGGGGAAATGCACTTTTATTCCCATAGGATAACGCGCCACCGTCGAGGAGATAAAAACGAAAGGTCGCGGCACCATACAAATTATTCGAAAAAATGTTTGAGATGTTTAATTTTCCCACAAATAAAAACATACTCAACATTGCAGATTCGACAAGTCTAAATCCGCAGTCGGTTGCGGTTTTTTTTTCTTTATAACTTTTTCCGCCCTGTGGGCACTAAGAGGGTCTCTTATTGCAAGCCCATTATGGGTTCGGGCCCACAATGGAGCTGCCGGGTGCCCGACATATCCGAACGGACCCCCGAAAAATTCCTGAGGATTTTTCGACCCGTTCGGATTCGATCCTTGGGTCCTCCAGAGCGGTAGGCTGCTACCTCGACCGCTCGGCCATCCGCGGTGAGGAGAGATAAAGTCCCAGTTTAGAAATGTATTATTGGGCTGCAATATAGAAAAAAATTGTAGACCTATAAATTCCCACTGCCGTCCGTCTGTTCGTCTGCCTTTCCTTAATTTCGAGAACGGAGTTAGATAGATGAAATCCGAGACCAGATATGGAAACCTAAAGAGCAGAAGATCCCGATTAACTATATTCGAACTTCCGGCTTTTATCGGAAGACACATTATTTTAATTCAAAATTTTCCCGAAAGGAATTAGATAGATGACCGGCACGACTCGATTTCTAAAGAAAATGTGTAATGTACAGGGGCAAGACACTGATAATTTGAAAGCGGAGAGCATATATTTTCAATTAAATAAATTTAAAAAATATGATTAAAAATTGCAGCCCGGCGTTATCACCACGTCACAATAAAATATCCTCCAATGTGCCGAAGAGAGAGTGAATGGCACCGGCGCAGGACGGAGCCTACCAATGACATATATAGATATACTGGTCCTTGAGCTACGCTCTCAAATGCAATTAATGTGCCAGGTTGCCGATAGTTGGCGTTAGAGTCGCACTACGGCGAGAAGTTGGTTTATTTATTTGGTTAGTAGGTAGTTTTCAAGCATTTCTGTAGCTTTTTTCTACTGTTTTGTCAAAAAATCTTATTCGTAATTACATTTTTTAACTTTATATCATGTATAAAGAAAGAAAAAGCATATTTGGTTTATAAAAAAATTTTAATAAGAATAATTTGAAATTAAGGATGAGGTTGTGGATTAAGGTTTAAATAGAGATCTGTTTAAAACTGTTATTAAAGTAGTATTTATAATCAGTCCTTTAAAAAAAAAGACAAAAACAATATCTGAGTTAAAACGAGAAAATTTCATATCTTTGGTGCACAAGAATGCGACACAACTGAAAAATTTCCAATTTCGAGTTTATTGTAAGAAATGTATAGCAAACTCCCCATATTTTTATGTGGAAGAACGAACACTAATATTTATTTCCAAAAAAGATTTGAAAAATTAAAAAATCCAAGATCACGACAAAGCCTTGCGGGAAACAGAAACTTTTAAAAAGCTGTTCTGGAAGAACTATTTTTTGAGTTGTGTCACAATTCTTGCGCACCAACGATATATTAAAAGAATTTCGAACGATTTTTGTTTGTGTAATCGCGCAATACGTATTACTTATAATACGTATTGTGAGATTATTTTCATAAACAAGTTCTTGTCTTTGTTTCACATCAATGTATCTATTTTAGAATTAAAATAAATAAATTGTTTATTTTTGTCATTTGCACTATTTGTTTATAATTTTTATGGATAGATAGGTTCCTTATCATCGAATGTCGCGCACGCCACTGATATTTAGATAACATCGCGAGATTCCGGCATCGAAACTGAGTGATTTATGTTCCGAAGTAGGCCCGGAATGTGTATGTTTGTTTCAAATTCTTCTATAAAAAGATTTTCACATTTTCCAATAAAATCACAAAAAACTACTCGTCGCTTATACTGTGACATTTACTCGGAGTAAAAGCGATCTTCTCCCACGGCTGCTATCTCATTTTGCAGTGGCGCTAGTGAAATGTAAACAAGATGGCTACGAATCGAGGATAACCTTTTAAACTCTGTGTCCCCGGTGTGAATATAAACAGGGAGATTGTTATAACGAACAGAAAATTTTCTTTTACAAGTGTCCGGTAGAAAGCAAATGAATAAAAGTAGATTTCGAAGTTAAAGATTGGAAAGAAGGTATAACAAATCGATTAATGTCAGCTCAGCAGTTGAATAAAAAGTCTCTCAATTTAAGCCGTGACTTATTTATCCTACCATATATAAAAGACGCTTTGAAAAGATTTTACAGCGCTTTAGCTTTATTTCTATTTTCGTTATTATTTTGAAAAAATTTTAGTAATTCACAAACCTACTTCCAACTTTTTACAAAGGAATGTTACTTTTATTCGACAAGTTTTTTTACAAAATTAAAGAAACGGGAGAAAGCGGATGTTTCTTCCTCCAACAGTACACCGCCAACAACGGAAACGCTCGACAATGCCTTCAAACAATTGGTTACTTTCGATAAATACGTCACACGCGTCACGTCTTAACATTAATCGATTTCAATTACAGCGTTTCGCTTTAAAAATAAAATTGATTTTATTTTGTATTAAATAAAGTGATGAAAATGATATTTACGAATTTCGAACGAATTCATTCAGTCTAATGTTATCCTCGAACGGTTCGAACAGCAATTTCTATTACGCAACGTTCACTCTTATTTTTTTCGTAGCTGAGCCGAAAATGTGCGGTACTTCTCTAAGCAAAAAATTTTTGCCGAGCAGATACATAGACAATGTTATTTTTCATCTTTAAAAACTAAAATAATTAATTACGAAGTAAAGCTTAATTGAACAACGTTTCGTATATAAAGAATTTAAAATTACAATACAGTATTGTTCTAATATTTTTGAGGCAGCCATTGTTATCGACATTTAAAATTATTGAATCTTTTCTAATCAATCGCTCGACACGCTCATTTTTCCAAATTCAAAACTTGTTGCATTTGAAATGGCATTAAGATTAATTAAATGCCGTTTCCTTTTAGTTTAAAAGTTTCTCTTCCCTCCACCTGGACGTTATATTCTGTAGTTGTAACAATGAATTTAAAGTGTAGAAGGCGGCATTATTAACTACGACGAATCGGTTTTCGTCCTCCCAATCTCTGGATCGGGGGACGGCCAAACCGCGCCAAGGAAGGGGTTTACAAACATTTAAACTAGACCCCATTCGATAACTTATGTCGTAGATGTATATATTAATATTCATATTTTTTATTACGGACGAAGGGGAAACGGAAACAAATACAATAGTTCCCCGCAATTTAACTAAAAATCTTGTCGAAATTGAATAACGCATTCTAAGCCGAGGTGGATCCTTAACGTTAAAACACGTGATTTTTTCAAACTAAAATTACATTTACGGTATACACCCGTAAGAATTTGCACAATAGTTTGCCACTTCGAGCTCGGTTCTTACTCGTAATGTTTCGACAATTATTTATTTTAAATACGATTTATCGTCTTCAAATTGTTTATTTCCTAACGTCGGACGTAAATTTTGCATATTCGGAATAGTCTGTTCTAAAATGAAATCTAAGTTTTAAATTAAACTCGATTAAAAATAAAAGTCTTGATTAAACACGTTTTAATATAATGGTAAGACGATGTAAATAGAAATCTGCCGCGGTCTGACGGTAAAAGTCGACCAAGAGAAAACAGAGAGCTTTAATTATATGACCAGTTTAATTCAATCGTAATATTCGTGTAATAATACATAAGATAATGTTTTGAAACAAATAATTACCTCTTCTTTCCTTTCGACAATAAATTAAAACATTAGCGCAACAAATCAAATATAAAACAATAAAAGCACAAATTTTGCACCATTCTATTGGCTTTTGTTATTTAAGTATTTAAAGAGTATCTTGGTGACGTCGGTCGTCCGTCCCATACGAGTTTATGCGCTCTTGAACTGTTGACGATTATGAGACCAGTTTTGCTGCAAAGAAAAAAAATGGCTATTAATTTAAAATAATATAATTTTTACATTTTATTCCAAATTTGATGGTTTCGAGTTTTAATCCGATTCAAACAAAATTTATAAAAATTTATTACGTAGCGGCATCTCTTTAAATGATAATCTAACATTACGTCGGTTATACGGTTTATTTATTCATATTCTAGTGTACTATAAATTAAAAAAAATCACATTTTTACTGTTGATAAAATCATTTAATATAAACAAATATTTATAATTACTGTAATTAAAATGCCATCTTTTTGTTCTATATAAAACATCAAAAATATTTTAATATTTATATAGAACGCAAAGTGATTACTTTAAAAAATAATAATAAATTAACTACAGTATTTAATATATAAACTGTCTGGGGTACTTTTTGGTATATTATTATTATTATTTCCTTTTATTATCTATTAACTGAAATATTTTTAAAATGTTATCATTTCCGTAGTTTCCAATATTTAAACTTTATAATCCATTTAAAACATTGCTGTTTTTATAAATTTGATGATTTACTAGCAATATTTTTCAAAAAACATTTCAACGACAATATATGATACTGTTATTTACAGCTTTATACAAAATACAACATTGATACTGTACTGCGGGAAACTGATGATAAATAAACGAAACTTTCGTTAAACCTATGTGGTTATCGATTTTCATAATAATGTTTGTCATAAATATAAAAATGCTGTACTTGATTTGTAATAAAAATAATTATTTTATTACTTCATTTTTCTCTATTGTCAGAATTAATAAACTCTATTTTCTATTTGACTATTCAAAAAGTTTCTGGCATTAAATAATCTGATTTTCATTGATAACGTATTCTAATTTTTGCAATAAACGTGCGATGCCTCCTTCTTTTCTGATTACAAAACACTCCCAATTTATTTAAATAAGTGAATAAACACATTTAAGACTTATCCTCATTTTAATATTTCCACAAAATTTTAAATATTTAAAATTTGTATCTATTAAAAAAACTTACAACGGACTTCAGAGCTTGACTCAAATCGCTTAAGAGATCTTCTTTTGTTTCTAATCCCACCGAAAGACGAATTAAATTACTTGTTATGCCTACTTTTTTTCTGTGTCCTTCTGGAACATTCTGATGTGTCATCAGAAATCTAAAAGAGAACATTTAAAAATGTAAATAAAACAGATTTTAAACTAATAAAAATTCATTGTTTTAGTTAACATTTCTGTTTAAATAATTCCGATCTTAAATATATGATTATACACAAAGTACAATGTATTTAATTGTTGAATGCCCATCATCATCTCAAATAAATATGCATATAGTGCCAATTAGGTGATTGAAAAACAATAAGTCAATACAGACATATATAACAATTAACTGGAGCATTAACAATCTGTTTCATCAATCCACAGAGTTACTATTCCGAGTTTATTCTGATTCTTTATTGTTTTTAATGCTTTAATTGAAATTTTGAAGAGCAACTACATTTTTTAACGACATAATATTTATTAAATCAATAATTAATAAATAAATATACACCTTTATAAAGAGTATAATTTTCCAATAGAAAATAAAATATAGCGAGAAACATCCAAGTTATTATAAAAGAAAATGGTGATATCCTATGGTATGGGTGATTGAATTTGCATTATACAAAAATATAAACACCATGCTTGTAAAATACTAAATATGCAAAATTAAATTAAAATAAAAAGCTTGATTTCTAGTTAGTTTGAATTAAAATGTAAATCAAAAGTAAGAAAAATTCTTGTTCTATAAAATATCAGACTATGAATAAAAAACAAACTTTTGGAAATTTAGGAAATAAGGATGAAAATTTATTTTTTAATTCTGATCTGAATTAATTGTATTAATTAATTATAATAACTGACAAAAAATATTAAAAAAAGAAAATTTGGATACATAATATTTCTGTCCATCAAACAATTCAATCATCAAATCGCAGGTGTAAGTTTATGCCTTATCTTTCTGCTTGTATTCCATTTTTAAATTTCAATATGTAACTGGTTCAAATACTGTTATTTCCTAGGAATTATCACATCCACAAACTCCAAAAATACTAGTCAACCAACAACTTTATTTTATCCAAATGCATTTTGGAAATTACAATATTTCCCTCCTCGGTGGACTTTCTTTCATATTTTTTGAGGCACAAACACTTTTTGATTTTTCAATATTCCAACTATTTTTTTACTAATTTCCATAATAAAATAATTTTTCCTTATCTGTGTTCCTTTCCTTAACTATACATATTATCCACAGTCCTTGCTGTCATTACTTTCATTATCTTTACACCTCATTCACCAACACTCCTACTGCAACTTGTTTCAGTAGGAGTGTTGGTGAATGAGGTGAAAAAATGATCTAATTGCCAGGGTGCAGTAAGCGAGCTCAGGCTTTTGCAATTTCATGACCGAGTTTTAAAAAATTCCCACATTAGATTTTGATGATTTTTATGTCAAAATGTTCAGTAGAACCCTGGCAAGTGCATAAATATATTTCTGGAAAATATAATCAACTTTAATAAGATATAACCAAAAACCGAAAATGTTTACTTTCGCCTCTTTGATGCTTAATAACAAAAAAGTATTTTGACATTTTGGGTGCTGTTTTTTGGAATATAAAGCCAGGAGTTGCTTTATATTTTTCCAGAGTTAGGTGAATTTCGGTTGAACTGTGGAAAAGTTATCCGAGTTCAAAGAAAAAGAACCAGATTTACGTCCTATGTGGACGGCCCCACTTACTGCACTTGCTCTCGCTGTTAAGGTGGCTGTAGCGGCAGTAGTACTGTCTCATTTTCACAATTTTCTCTAATCAAAATATTCTGGAACTAACTTGAGTATCTTGCTAGCAGTTTGTGGTAGCGGCATTGTTCTGGAACCTTTGATTTAGTTTAATTTTTTTTATTAAACTTTTCTTTTTTATCTGCTTTTCATCATATTTTTTTCTTTTATCAACAATAAATCACTTATAATCTTTCATTTGTGACACATTACTGCTCAAAGTGCTTGCCCAAACTAACTGCATCGAGAAACATCGTTTCCAGTTTCTCCATTAACTTACTTTACTAGTTATATTATTGAAAAATAGAAATGAATATTAATAATTAAATGTTCTTGAATATTTAAACTAAACAAAAATGCTTAAGTAGTTAAAAATATTCATCTGTTAAATGTTATTAGAATATTAAGAATTTAATTAGTATTCATTCTTTTTACTAGAACTGTCAAAATTGATTCAAAAACTTTCATCTAATAATGTTTTTTAAATTACTTATTGGCAATATATCAGTGTTAATGTTTAAGATACTTACGGTATTTCCACCAAACTCTCAACACTGCCCAGGCTCACGGCGACTATAAACCATTTCAGATTTTTGACAAATATTTGAGCTTCTTCCAGACCTCCTTTTATGTAAAAACTAACCATACCACTGAATCCAGAACACTGTCGTTTTGCTAGTTCGTGCTGAGGATGACTCGGAAGACCTTTGTCATAAAAAATAAAATATGTTAACAGAATATTAATAGCATATTGAGTAAAATTAAAGAAATGATCATTTATTTTATTGTGATTATTTCTAATATTTTGTTTCCAAGTTTTGCTTATTTTATAATTTACTAAAGTTTAACAAAATTCATTCAAACTGAAAAAATATTAATTTTTCAATATGTAAATTATATTAATTATTATTTTGTAAATAAATGATAAATGTTTTTATTAGAGAATCAATAGCAAAACCTTTATTTTCTTAATTTTCTAAGTTATGTCTACTACTTTGATTATTGCTTTAAAGATTTATTAGATTTAATATATACTTAATTATTTATAATGCATATTTCAAGGCAGAAAAGAATGTTATTCATTTACAGGCAGAAGAGAGATGTACCCTGTACTCAGTGCCAATCAGGGGGGACAGGAGGGGGAGCTGCCACAGGCCTCACAATATTAGGATCCTGTCTCAACTTGGCAACTCAATACGTTAAACAAAAATATAACAGGCAAAGCAATTTGATAAATTTTAACATTTATAAAATTAAATTCTAACTTTCTGTAGGAGGATGAAAGCTTCTGTAAAATAATTAAATGTAATAATTCAAAAAATATTAAATACCATTGACTTTATTTTCTCGTCCACAATTTTATTTTAAATTTTAAAGGGCCTCTAAAATACTAGTTGCCCTGGGCCTTGCACTTTCTCTGAAAGGCCCTGGGTGTATTCATTGAGTATCCAATAGCAGGGTTGGTACTGAAATTACAGTAAGAAAGGTGAAGGAAAGACTGAAGGTAGGAAATAGGATGAAGATAATAGATGATGTATAAATTGTTTGAAAAAGATGTGGAAAAGGATAGAATAGTATTGGTAGAGAGTTTAGAATTGTATATGACGTTGAAACAGAAATCAAAGAGGAGGGTACATTTTCTAGATGTTTGCGAGACCTGTTAGAATGTAAAAAAAGCAGTTTTTAGGGTATTGGTGAATAGTGTGTTTAAGGTAAGGATAGACAAGGAAAAATCAAAGAAAGAGTTGAACGAGATTGGTGAAATACCCAGAAAGCACAGAATAAATAAAACTTTAAGAAGATTGGTAGTAATAAAAAATTGGGAATAGAGAAACCAATGAATGAAAAAATTTTATTTAAAAGAAATAGGATAGTTTTTGATGTCCTAAGGAATGAAAAAAGAAAATAATAAAAAGGTGGAGAGATAATATAGATCTGAAAACTCTGGGAAAGCAGTTTATAGGTGAATAATTTTATTGACATTTATAGTTTATATAAGAATTTTTATTAAAAAATTTTCCTTAATTGCATCATTTTCAATATACAAAAATATATGTTTATGAACAAAATGTTTCTATGTTTATATAAGAAACAAAATTGTAATATTTGTTTAAAAATTGTTCATCAGAAGTAAGTAATAACAATAATTATGATTTTGTAAAATATAATTATAAATTATTACGTGGAACAAAGGAAATAAAACCATATATAATAAACAATGAAAATTTTAAAAAGTTACAAAAATAAATAATTTAATAAACTATAAACTATAAAAAAGATAAGGAACCAACAATTTGTAACAATTATTTAAAAATTATTACCTGGATGCAGAACTTTTTCAATCATCGGATGTTTTTCAAGAAATCTTGCTACGGCTAAACCATTTTCCATATGGCGTTCCATTCGTACGTGAAGTGTCTTCAAGCCACGGTTTACGAGGAAGCAGTCAAATGGAGATGGAATTGCACCGAGAGCTTAAAAACATATTACATTAATTACGTATTTATAAACGGTAAAATGAAATGATTTCAACAATTATAAAACAATTATTCTTTAAAATCTTTGCTAACACCTAAAATATTTTTTAAAATACAAGTATTGAAAATTCCTTAAATTTAAAAAAAAACCTAATATTATTTTACCATTTTCTTGAAAAATATTATCATCCTCAATTAACAAATGAAGAAAGGGTTTGTTTCTAAAACAAGTCGAATCCAAAAGCGCTAAAAATGAGTTTTATCTCCAGATTTTATTGCTTTTACTCTATTAAATAAGAGATAGAAGCATTTTAAAAATAAATTTACTGTACTGTGATTGAGAGAAGACATTACCCCTAATTTTCATGAAAATAAGTCGTCTAGGTAAATTCCATTAGTATCCCCATATTTTTATGTGGAAGAACGAACACTAATATTTATTTCCAAAAAAGATTTGAAAAATTTAAAAATCCAAGATCACGACAAAGCCTTGCGGGAAACAGAAACTTTTAAAAAGCTGTTCTGGAAGAACTATTTTTTGAGTTGTGTCACAATTCTTGCGCACCAACGATATATTAAAAGAATTTCGAACGATTTTTGTTTGTGTAATCGCGCAATACGTATTACTTATAATACGTATTGTGAGATTATTTTCATAAACAAGTTCTTGTCTTTGTTTCACATCAATGTATCTATTTTAGAATTAAAATAAATAAATTGTTTATTTTTGTCATTTGCACTATTTGTTTATAATTTTTATGGATAGATAGGTTCCTTATCATCGAATGTCGCGCACGCCACTGATATTTAGATAACATCGCGAGATTCCGGCATCGAAACTGAGTGATTTATGTTCCGAAGTAGGCCCGGAATGTGTATGTTTGTTTCAAATTCTTCTATAAAAAGATTTTCACATTTTCGAATAAAATCACAAAAAACTACTCGTCGCTTATACTGTGACATTTACTCGGAGTAAAAGCGATCTTCTCCCACGGCTGCTATCTCATTTTGCAGTGGCGCTAGTGAAATGTAAACAAGATGGCTACGAATCGAGGATAACCTTTTAAACTCTGTGTCCCCGGTGTGAATATAAACAGGGAGATTGTTATAACGAACAGAAAATTTTCTTTTACAAGTGTCCGGTAGAAAGCAAATNCCAAAATTCTTGTATCAAATTTGTCTTTTTTAATGTTTTTGTTCAATTAATTTTAGTTAACATAAATCTGTCATTTATAAAAAAGAAAAACTATAAAAAAATTACCATGTTGTAGAAATAATAGTCGTGAATAAAGTTTTTCATTATCAGTTGCAGCTGCTCCCATTATAACATCAGAATGACCTAAAAAACACAATAATAACAAAACTGTTGTTTAAATCTTAATATAAATGCTTTTGTTTAATTTACATTTAATCTTATCATTAAATTAAATACTTAGTGAATTGTTGTTATCTTTATTTTTAGTTTATACTAATTTAAGATTTACATAATTTATTAATTTTTTTAATATCAATTTCAATAAATAAAAATAATTTTAAACTTGAAAATTTAAATGTAAAATCTTTGAATAAATTTAATTAAAACAAATTCCATCATTTTAATGCGCAATTAAATTAATCATCACTAAGTTCAAAGTGTTTTCTGTAATTTGAGGCATTTGGTTGACAATATTGTAAAAATATTTCACTATCTAATAACTCGCTACTATGTAAAAATATTTATATGAGAGTAATCATCCATGAATAAATATAATGAAAAATTCGGTAGACAAGTTCAATCACTTAGCTGAACTGTTCAAGATTATATTTTTCTTCTTTCGTTCATCTTTAGTCTTTCAATGGAAGTAACAATAAAATGAACGAAAGAAGAAAACTTTCAAAATGCTTAAAATTCTTGGCATTGATAGCATTTCAATCGAACACAGAAATTATTCAAAATTATAAAACACAGTTGTCAAAAAACTAAACATATTTGCATGTTGCAAAATCATTTCTTAATTTTAAAATAGATACATACAGAAGTTAGTCTATAACAACCAGTAATTTCAAATTAAAACTAAATATAAACAATGTATTTTGTCACTGCGTTTTAATTTGTTTCATTGTTATTTTATATGCAGTTCAACAGTAACAACGATTTGGAAAACATCATCGAAACCAAATTCATCTTTTATAGAATGTTATTTTCTATTTACTCTTCATTTTTAAAACAAGTAGGAGCTTTGCTCCCTGCCCACCTACTACGACCCAACTCCTCACTCAATTTACCCACTTGTTTCCAACATAAACAATTCATAATTAAAATTTTAATACGTATACCTTCATCTGTCTAATTCCAAGTGAGAATTCTGAAATGTAAACTAAGTTTGGATCTGTTTCGAAATGCACGTCCATACTCAAATTAATTGGAAAAATAGTTGCTTCATTTCCCTCTTGGACAAATCTACTCCCCTCTCGCTTCGTTTCCTACTCGAGCCAACAAGCTCCAACTTTACTTCTCAGGCAAACCCCTGGCTTCACTCGATATCTCCCACTCCCTTTGTTTACTTGTTTAAAATTTTTGTAACTTAAGTTTATTATTTTATATGTGTATTAAGTATATATAATTAAACAAAACATATTTAACTGTTTACTTCTTTTATTTGTTTTATGTAAATTTTTATCTATTTGTATTCTCTTTAACTGGTAAACTGCGCGATATGTTTACGAGATATTCAAAAAGATTTGAAGATCTGATCAAATTGAAGAAATAAAATACATCATGATCAAGTATTAAAAATAAATATTAAAAATAAAAAGATTCGTTAAAATCTTACCATTCATATACTTGGACACAGAGTGCATCACTATATCAGCTCCTAATTTTAGAGGACGCTTTGGAAAAAATTTTTAATCTAAACTTTTGTTTTTATAAATTTTAAAATATAATAAAAGCTGTAAAATGTACCTGAAAATACGGTGACATAAATGTATTATCCACAACTAAAATTGGAGAAGATGCGGCATTCTTTGCAATATCTGCAATTGCTTTGATGTCGACGAGTTTCATCGTCGGATTTGTTGGTGTTTCCATCCAAATCATCTAGAAAAATATTGTTAAAATTTTCTGATTAATTTTAAATTTTTATTCAACTAATTAATAAAAAGAACAAAAATCAAAAATGTTTTTCAGTAGCTAAAGGAATAGAAGTTGTTTGAAACTGTTATTTATTTGCCCGCAGGATACATAGAAAGCAAACTTACCTTCGTATTTAATCTAATAGCTTTCCTAACGTTATCGAGATTTTTTGCGTCGACAAATGTCGTTTTAAGGCCCATATTTTCGGCACAAACTCGAAAAAATTCATTCGTACCTAGAATAAATAGTAACAGAATTAATTATATTAATTATAACAATTCAAATATAACGTAAATTTGTTGTAAAAATAGTTTATTTTTAATTTACTTAATTTACATTTCGTTATTAATTTAATTGGTAAATAATGAATATACGTGGAATTAAATTAAAAACAAAAAAGAATGCTAAAATTACTAAATGAAAACTTTGTCCTTATTAAAATTTAAGAACATAGAATACATATAATGCGAAAAAAATCGCAAAGAAAACACAAATCACAGAATCAGAAAATGATTTTTAATTAATAACTCATACTGTACATCAGCATATGAATTTTATGATTATTGATATTTTAGTAAGAGACTGTTCACGTGTTTAATAAATTAATAAATTATTATTAAATTTTTCCTGTTTTTTCTTTATTTTCTGTTCAATGCAATTATAAAACATTTCAAAACACGCATTAATTATTCTTTT
The DNA here is from genome assembly GCF_000671375.1 of Centruroides sculpturatus. Taxonomy (NCBI): domain Eukaryota; kingdom Metazoa; phylum Arthropoda; class Arachnida; order Scorpiones; family Buthidae; genus Centruroides; species Centruroides sculpturatus. The sequence goes on from NW_019385398.1 coordinate 62,704, forward strand.
TTTTTACAAGAGTTTAAGTATCATTAATAAATAAATAAAAGTATTTATTCCTTTCAACCAATTTTTGACATATTCTAAATATTTGAATTTCATTTACAGTATACTTAGTTACGAAGGTTTACACATACTCTATAGTTTATTATTTTTTTTTACCTCGGGCTTCTCGCGTAACCTCAATATATAATAATTAATCGGTCTATAAAACATGTAATTAATTAACTTTCACTTAATAAAAAACATTTACTTTGTTTTATTTTTAAATGTGATAAAAGAAGATATGCTGAAAAATGGCTTACAATAATTCGTAAACTGTTTCCACTGTTTTTTAAAAACTGTTTTAGTTAGTATTGATAGAGCAAATAAGGAAATAATTACGAATGAATATTTACTTAATGAAATGTATTGTATTCTTAATTTACGAATTACTTTGTATAAAATCGAATGCTTACACGACATTTTAATCTATTTTGTACATTTCAATCTACAAAATAGATTAAATATTTAAAGTAATTTCCGATACATTCGCATATAGATTAGTATAATACGAAAAAGTTCAAAAATATTACTAAAATATATTTTAATTCCGACACTCTTACCTCCATAGACGTCATCGAAACATATAATGTTATCTCCCACTTTCAGTAAATGCACAATATTTTCAATAGTAGCTAATCCAGAAGAGTGGCATAAACCTAGATGTATAATATAAATTTATATATTAATATTATAATCAAAGTTAAATTAGTGAACTACGCAATCGGTGGAAAAAATTCAATACTTTTTAAATTAAAGTTAAGTTTAACATTGCTCTTACCATATTTTGCATCTTCCAAAGCGGCGATACATTTCTCCAAACAGTTTCTAGTTGGATTACTAAGTCTCGAATATATAAAATCCTAAAAAAAAAAAAAAACAACAAATTACTCAGCATTCAATGGCTAAACTTTTTAATAAATTTTTATCTACGGGTAAAACTTCATTTCTTATTAATATAGGAGTTGAAACAAATTTATGCAGAGATTTTATCATTAAGTAAGAATAAATATTTGAGCGATTACTTTTACATTACATTATAAAATATTCTTATTGAAAGGTTAAATGTTAGAATAAAGCTTTTGTTGAATATTTTTTTAAAAAATTTATCCAAATAAAAAAACATACAAATAAGTTACTTTTATAAACAAATAATGGTAATTTAATATTTATATGTTCGTAATAAATAGATATACTGTGGGTCGATAGAGAATTTGTACACTCTGAATTTTCGATTTAAACATTTGATTTAAAAACTTTTAACCTATTATAAGTTACAAAGCACGATTTTAAATTCGTACTGTGTGTAATTAGGAGCATTAAAGATATACGATGGGCCACTTTCCCCATTGCCAGCAGTGTATACGGTAATGTCAAAGTTCTGGTTACCGTTTACGGTAAAAAGATAAGAGCAACTTTGATTTTGATTTCAAATCTACTAATAATAATTACCTTAGACTAGTAACCACTAATTATAATTTAGAAGACATAAACAAAATGATGCTATCATTACCGTCTAGATAACGAGCGCAAACTTACCCCTGGCTTCATTGGGATCTGCAGTTGGAAAGTGGAGGTCATGGAGATGGGAGGAACGACTTCTCCGTGAGTCCATTGTTCGGGGTCCTGGCCCGTGTGCACCGCTTTGGTGGGAAAATGTGGGTCTTGGAGAGCTTTCTCTTCGTTGTTCATCTCGAACGATTACGGATTCCCGCCGATCGTGGATTGTATTTATACTTTGTACAGACATCGCGCAAATCGAAAATTCCGATTAAAAGTTTCGTAGGCGATGCAATCGCTTTCCTAAACGGTAAAAATCGCGTTCCTCCGGAACAAAGATTGCGCCTGCAAAGGAAATTTTCCATTCAAACGTGACCGTGCAAGAAAATACACGGTCACGTATTAAATACCCAACTCGAAATAAGATTACGTATTCGGTAACGATGACTGTACGATAGTGTTTCGTCGATTCGACACTCGGATGTAATCACTCGAATTAAAACTTTTAATGACGGAAACGGAAATTATCGGAGAACGATCATCTTGGTCACTTTAATTGAAAGAGTCCAGAAACATCTTTACAATTCTCTCCTTTTAAGAAAATTTAACGGGAATGACTTCGTAAATTCCTCTTAATTAAAAATATTAATGGAATCGATTATTTTGGAAGGGATGTCAAAATTCGAACAGAACTAAAAAAAAAAGTTTATTGTATAAATATTTAATGTTAAACCTTGAGGTTAGAATCCGCTTTCTTAAATCTTCGTGATTCTTGCTTTTCGAATAACGTTTTACTCTTCATTCGTGTTATAATAGTATGGATATGACAAATGGACATTTTAAGCTGCAGCACTCCTCTATCGTCCATGAAATGAAATGAAATGGACATTTTTCCTTAGTGCTCCCGCGAGCACTAAGGCCTTATTTCTATGCCAATCGTCGGTTAGAGCTCACAATGGGAACGGCCGAAAGGCTGAGACAATTAAAGTATCAATCATATGGCTTAAAAGGCTCTACAGATAAATACAAAATTATTTTATCTATAACGATTAAAATCACATCTCTAGAAGACTGCCGTCGATCAGACGTTACGGTCGAAACAATTTATTATAAATGGTCCCGAAACTTCGCGTAATTAATTATTGCGCGATTTCGATTAGGACACAATTGGCAGAATACAGAACAAACTTTTTAATTGCCGTCTTATATAATGAAAGCATTTTCTCGCTTTCTTTTCTGGCATCTTTCTGGGGATATATCGCGCATTATTTTTATTCTTCGCGTTCTCTTCACAGTTACAGGAAACGATACGGATTTCCACGTACCTTTCATTGTCGATTGTTACGGATGTGCAATTGTAATACTCGCTATCACTACTTGTTTCCGTCGGAAGAAACTATTTGTTAGTAAATTTATACGCTGTTAATTTTTAAAAAATACCATCGATTATTAAATTATATATTAGATTGTCATTTACCAGTAGACGCTATACAGATGATATTTAATTATTAATTTGAATTGTATATTTTTTAATGATGAAACTTTTAAAGTTGTAGAATTTGCCGATAATTTTATTAAAAATGATAATATTTTCAACTAATTAAATCCCTTTTTCGACAGAACTTGGCGAGGAAGAGGTCCAATACAATTCGGAATAGCTTCGATTCCTCCCATCCAATATTCGGGTAAACTTATTAAAGGATAAAATTTGATAAAATTACGCGTTTGTGTGCAAAAACAAACTGCAGATTTTCGGCAAACGGATTTTCCGCATATTTTCGAATTTATTAAGACAATGAGTTTGTCGAAGTTCTTGCAAAATTCCGAAATTAATTTCCTCTTTTCACCAGACAAAATGAAAACAAAACACGGAATTGGACGTGTAGCGTCACGCAAGAACTGAAAAAATAAATTTGCAGGTTACCATAACCCCACGGATAAGGTTAATAATAGGGTGTGCGAAACGTCGGGATTACGCAAAGTTCGAGATATGTCTAGTCGACACGTCACTTCCAAGAGTTATGGAAACAATTAGTAAGGATGAATCGACCCGGATTTAATATCGAAACTGTAAAACAATGAAACCAAAATTAAAAGTGAAATTTTCTTTTCATTTTTCGCTCGTAGCTAGTTATGACGTCGTAACCAAATTTGGAAAAGAATAAAATCCGTATTCGATTGTGTGGGGATTGCCGAAACTCTCCTAGTCTTTCCTCGAAAGTTACTTCGAACGTAGAACATCATTCGAATATTTTCAGTCATAAAAATTTTATTATGTACGCGAAATTTCCTTACTTTAGTTGATAATTCTAAAATTAATATTAAACACGGATAAATTTTTAAAATAATTGAATTATTTCTTTAAAATTAAATGTTTTATGTGGTAATTACTTGAATTATCCGACTTAATTACTGTATTACAAAAACGAATCCGAAATTTTAAGAAACTTTGTTAGTGAAATTTCAAATGACAAAAGAAAGATTCGAATGGAATATGTGAGTGAATGTAAATATAACTGTAAGTAGGTGAACGTGATTGAGTAAGCATGAGTATATGCGAATGCGAGTGTGAGTAAGTTTAAGTAAATGTGTGTGATTGTGAACCTATTGAAGTTAATTGTTATTTTATCAAATCGTCAAGAATCTCGAAACGCAAAACAGCATCGCCATTTTTTCGTTCAAACGAACACAAAAAATAAAGGTTCATTGATAAAAAATAAAATTTTATTTATCGATTAGTCTTTAATCCTCTTTTTATATATAATACAATATACATTTTACGATTACGTAGTACAATTGAGACTATTATTGCTTCGTATGCCTCCTGAAATGCATTTCGGTCCTTTAATGACCTTCCTCAGTTAGGTAATTATATTTTAAATGTAAGAAAACAATTAAAATTTTACAAGACACACACTCATAAACCAATTAATTTCATTAAAATAATAATAAAATGATAAAACCATTAATCCATAAAATATGTACATCATGCAACCAAGCCAATATCTTAAATAATATTAATTAAATAATACTATTGGTGATTATTACGGTAGTTTAGGGTTAATGTAAGCTTAGTTTTCATGGTGGATAATTAACAATGAAAAGATAAGTGAAAGATATTTGCTTTGTGCGTGGAGTAACTAAAGTTAGACTATAATATTGATGACTAATGCATAATACATGATTAGTAATGAATGAACGCGTTAAAGTTTAGCGCACCCCTTTAACGGGTAAAGGCGAATTTGTTGTACAAAGGCTTGAAATGGAGCGTAATACCGTGTTAACAGTAAATCGGCTCGTTGATGAATGAGAAGAAATAATGCCGTAAGGTTTGATTACAGCAATATTAGTGAAACGACGTGTTTTTAGATAATTTGCTATGTTGTATAGTATATTGTTTAAATATTTACCATATAATTATAAAGCTGTCGACAGCTAAGCTTATGATGTACATATTTTACGGGTTAATGGTTTTATCATTTTATTATTGTTGTTTCCTAAATACAGTAGTACAAACACTCGAACACAAGGCAATTTTCATCTACATTTACACAGTTTAGTTGACTATTTAGAAGACAACAATAATTACCGACACAGTTTTCAAAATTACAAGAAAAAACATTTTATTATTATTTTAATGAAATTAATTGGTTTATAAGTGTGTGAGTCTTGTAAAATTTAAATTTTTTTTTTTTTACATTTAAAATATGATTATCTAACTGAGGAGGGCCGTTAATATCAGGGACCGAAATGCATCTCGGGAGGCATACTAGTCAATAATAGTCTCAATTGTACGATAACCCTCCAAAATGATGTACTACGTAATTGTAAAATGTAAATTGTATTAAAAGCTTCATTTATAAATCTTTCAAAAAAGTAACTACTAAACTAACTTTTATTAATTATTTTCGTGAATTATTTCCGATAATTTTAATAACTTTTAATAACACGCGGTCTTACTACAGAATCTACAATTTACAGATCTGGAAATTTGATATGTGGAAGCTCAGCAGCCAACGAAGAAAAACCTTTGATAAAGTCCTTTCAAACGTACAAATATGTTCATACCTTACTGCTTTTATGTACAGTACCTCATATTTGGGAATTCTTTCTTGTGGAATTAAAGTGTGGCTTATTTGTCTCACAAAAAATATATTAAATATCTGGACTCGAGACTTTTGCTATAAGTGTTCGTTAAGCTAAATTCCACCCGTTATTTTTAAATTTTGGTTAAAACGTTTATTTTCGAATAGTAAAGATCGTTTGGTTTGATTACTGCCTTCATTTCCACTGATAATATTTTCAGTGTAATCTTCAGTGTAAATGCTCAGAAAACAGAGCATTTACACTGAAGAGGGGCTCATATAGGCCCGAAATGCATTTGTGATTTGCAATAAAGGAGCACCTAACCTTATAGCTGAGAGAAAGTCTACCGTGTTTTACTGATTCGGATTAAAGAGACATATACTCAAACTACGTATTCATCAGCTACCACACCTGATATTGAGAAGAACTTTTTGAAAAAAAAATCCACTGATAATGTTTAAAGCGTTTGCTGCTGCTGGCCGCGAATAATGATAATGAAGAGAAACTACATCACTTCTTATAAAAGTAGACTTGTGAAAAGTGTCCAAAGACCACGTTTGACGGTATCCACGTCATTCTTGCGATAACAAATGACGGAAATTGACGTAGATCAGCACGTTGACACGTTTAAAATTACAGTCTCTCGTATCATTTCGGATACGTTTATCAAAAATATATTTTGTTGATTATCCTCCTATTATCTAATCGAGGTAATATTTCGCAGTAAGACCCATTGGAATGTTATCTTCCCCGGGAATTTTTTATATTTAATTAAATAATTTGTTAGGAAATCTGAAAAAGCGGTCGTTGCCATCTTTCCAGACATTTCTTTTGTAGTCAATTCGGAAGAACAATTTGAATTAATCTGGCTTATTTCTTAATTAAAGATGCGTAATTTAATCAAGTAAGTGGATCCGATTGCTCCTATCGATTGTTATCAAATTTTTAGAAAGGCTGTAAAACAATAAGGAATTTGAGGATTTTCTCGATATACTTTTATCGTAGATCGCCACACGCACACTTTTCTATTTAATTAATTAATATTTTACTATATTAACTAAATCTGTAGTCTTATCCCGACTAAAATGAAATAAATTATTAGTTCTTCGAAAAAGAAAAGATGGAAACTTTACGAGGCAGTAACGATGACGAAAACGGCGTGGTTATAGCTGAAATTGATTTATAACAGAAACTCTAAAATTGTTTCCTCCTATCGTTTTCTACTGCCCACTATATCTGAGTTATAAATGTTAGATTCGTGAAATTGTAAGAGAGTGACATATAACCGGTTAAATTCGAAGAACCGGTTACGTGAACGTATAACAAAGAATAGGCAAAAGATTACGCAACTTGTCTAACGGAAAGTCGACGCTGGAAAAGATTGACTAAAGGGAGGTTACGGTGACTAACGATTCGCTAAGGGCGTCACTTTTAATACCTTTTAATACGTAATAGAAAAACACGTTACAAAATCGTTATGACATAACGCGATGTATACAAATAGACATCATATTCGTTAACAACTTTTTAACTTTCGACTTTTTCTTATTTGCATTTATTTTTCATGTTTTTAAGGCCTAAAACAGAGTTGCCACAATGAAATTTCAAAACGTACTGAAGCTCCTTCAAAAAATGTACTATTTTCCTTGAAAATGTACTATTTCTATGGTTGGTTACTTTTAATATTAATATGCCATCATACTCAATTTTTGTGCTTATTTCAAATTCACATTCATGAATACTTTGTTAAATGTGAATACTTTAAAATTAAATATTTCATAAAAATATTTTATGAAAATAGTTTCTATGATTTTTTGTTAAATACAGCATTAAAAGTTGATTTTTTAAAAATATTATAGTTGTTAAAGTAACATAGTGATGGATTAAAAAAAATTATAAATTAAATATGCGTGGACAGATTCAAATTAAAAAAGTTATTTCTTTTACCAATATTACTAAAATTGAAGTTCATAATTAAGAATTAAATTATAGTGGTAGAAAATAATATAAATGTATTTATATTATTTGTACTGTACAATTTTAAAACTATTTTGTGTAATAATTCGACTCTGACTTAACGGCTATTTTGATATTATTGATGACAAAAGTTTAAAATCATTTGATTTCCTTATCTGTCCAATATTTTTGCTTGACAGAGTTGAATCGTTTGGACCACATAGCGTGAAAAATTTTGTCAAGGTTCTCGTGAGAATGTGACACGTATGAAAGAGGATCACTGAGTCATAACATTTGCACGTGCAACTATCTGTATGTTGTTGATGTCAACCGACATACACCGTGTGTATGTTGTGATTGGGTAAATCAAATTAGCAAGTGATGACACTAGTGAGACTTTATTGAACTAATTTTTTCGCAATTTTTTGTTAAGGCATGAAAGAATATTTTGTACCATAAATGGTACTGAAATACTATAATTTACTCAAAATGTTCTAAAAATCTAAGTGTACTTTAAATGTGCTGGAAAGGGCAAAATGTACCCGAAAAGTACAAATGTACTAGGAATGGCAACGCTGGCCTAAAACTATTTTGCACTTAATAAATAATAGTGTAAATATGATGTTAGACTTTTATATACACTAAAAATTGAGTGGTTGGCATAATCAATGGCCCCGGAAAGATAGATCTGTCGTTCCGAGAGCTCGGATTCGAATCTATATCGCGTACTTCAAAAAATTGCCGCGGATGGTTTGACACACACGCGCATATATCGGGATTCGTTTCTCGCCGCAAGGCTGTCTCCTTTGTGGGTTTGGCTGAACTCAGAAGGGGCGTAAAAAGACCCTCTTAGGCGTCCAGTGAGCGGAAATACTTAAAACTCAAATTTAAGTACATTTATTCGTTACACATAAAGTCAGTGATTCGCCGTTGAAGATGTTATTTTTACGGAAAAACATTATACAGTTAACTCAAAACTTCACTTACCGTAAACGTAACTAAAATACCAATACGATGTAACGCCTATACATATATACTGTCTAACTTCGTTTGAGAGAACGGCTGAGGATAAAATCATAGTTTAGGTACCAAATTAAAGTTCTCATCCCGTAGATGATGCTGCCGAACAGATACTCGAGAAAGGGGTAATGGTTTCGAGCGTGGCGGAATAGCAAAGATACAGTACAATGTTAAGTGTACGGGAACGAACTTCTCGAGCATTCGCGCTTCGATTTAGTTTTTTTAACCGTAAGAACAACCAATTTCACTATACCCTACGCTGATTTCTACGTTTTTTGCAAATTACGCGTTAATTAAAAGACTTTGCATTACAGTAATACCCCGACTTACGCGAACCCGCGATTTTCAAATCTCGTCGATTCGTCTTTTGTTTGAGCGCCACGCAACCCTCGATTACTCACTCTCCCCACACTATTGTTCAGCTTACAAGTTCGGATGTGTCGCGCGAAATCCACACATAGCTACAATTTATTTCTGTTTGTTATATCTACGGAGACTCGAGAGACTCTACTATGTCATCCAAACGAAGTAGAACTAATTCTTCTGCATCAAACAAGAAAAGAAAAACTTTATCTTTGGAATGTAAAGTTAACAATGGGTATGTTCGTAAAGTCGAACGAGTTAAGCGAGAATGACGTCATCGTTATTCCTATTTCGTTAGACTTTTCAAACGATTCGTTACTAACTCGTTTGACTTTACGAACGTACCCATTATTAAAGACTTGGATACAAAAATGAAAATTTGTGAATTGGCAAAGAAGTTTGATCTACCGGAATT
>NW_019385398.1:73946-109500 GCF_000671375.1 Centruroides sculpturatus
CATCATTCGTAAACGTCACAGTATTATCGCTGAGATGGAAACAATGTTAAAATTATGGCGTAATAATCAAGTAAATGTGAAAAATTGTAAAATAATATAGGCCTAATTTGTTATACATATGTATTATGTAAGATTTTATTAAACATTTTTTTTTTAATTGTTGTTTTCTTTAGTCTCCGGCCCCAATTAAAAATTATTTGTATGTATTTATATGCGAAATTATATCCCGACTTACGCGAATTCGACTTACGCGGTTACCGCTCGGTCCCACCTATCGCGTAAGTTCGGGGTATTACTGTATTTAAAAAAAATTAATACAGCAAATTTAAACACTTTCGCTTATCTATTTAAATAATAAAATAAAGTTAAGAATCACTTTTATATTTAAACTACACTATTTTAATTTTTTAGAATTTGTAACAAAATGTATTTGTAAAACAAACGCGTTAGCTCAATGACTGTATTCTATTTGAATAAAACCGTCGATCGACGGGATTCTGCTAGTATATAAAATATAAAATAATTCATTAAATGAAATAAATTTTAAAGCGTAAAAATGGCATTCGATTAAAGTTACTTTAGTTTTACTTTTAAAATTATTTGTTGAATCAAAACTTATCATACTTTTGATAGGAAAATTTTAGAAAATTAATGAGCGTGTCGTCTAATATCTCGATATTATATTTATTTACAATAATAAATGTATTTATATTATTTTTGGAGACATTCTTTGATAATTATTCTAGAAAGAAGGAACCGGATTCGATTTCCTCGGTATCATCTATCTTCCCGAATATTAAAGAATATTTTAGAAAAATAGTGTTTGCGAACATTTAAATTTATTTCATTATTTTTTTATTTTGGCTTATAAATTTTGTATTATAAAAATGTTTATATTATATTTTCTATAATAACTTGAAAAATATTTGTAGATTTTAAAACACTTGAGTAAAAATAGTGAGAGGGCGTTTATATCGTTTGGTTCTAGTCTACTTATAAATAGAGAAGTGCGTATCCGTAAGTGTTGACATATACTATTGAGTTTTTAGGCGTTACTTAATCGTATTTAAGCAATTAAATGATACGTACCGACGATTCTACCGTATTAAATTTAAGCCGTATCGTAATTTATCCTATTAACATCAATTTTGATTCATTTAAAACTTAATTTTTACTCGTGGTTTGAAGTGTGAAGCAATCCCAGAAAATATTTGCTCCACATAAAGATGCGAATGTCCTCGTATCTGGCTTAAGAAATACAATTCCCAGTTTAATTTTATTCCCGAAAAATTGAACGTAATTAAACTCCGTTTAACGTCGTCAGTCTTTTCTTTTCTAAAATTTAATTAGGAAGGCTGAAAATAACTTTATAATTGTCTTTCCACTTTAATCGTGTCACAGAAATTCAAATAGATTATTCAAGATCACGTGATGTCAAGTTTTGTATATTTATTTAATTATACTAATTAATGAATGATACAGTTGAATTTTCCCTGGTATTATTTTTGAGAATAAATTAATTTAGGTGATGAAATTTGGGTTGTTTGTGTAATTAGTAATGAACCAGAAGGCAAAAAAAATTGGCAACTCGATCAATTTGCTTCCAAATATAGAATTGCGTAAGTAGTTTTTGATTGTAGAGGAAATTACAAAACCGTTTTGTCTACAAAGTTCTTATTTTGTGAATAAAGTTAAAAACTAGGGAATGTGTCGTCGTGGAATAACTCGCGATGGTATTTTTCCGACTGCCTCCGAAATTTTTTTCGGCGTGACGAAATCTGTAAGAATTGGCGAATCGTTTGATTCGTCGTTCCGTAGAGTCGAATTATATTTTAAAAATATGACCGGACTTAAAAATTTGAGTCCGGTTGTATTTCCAAAAACGTTGAAAATACTTTTTAAAAAATAATGAATTAATGTCGCGTGTTGTACTGGCTCTCCATGCTTTCGGTTAAGTTAGATAAAATATATACTAATGCTATTTGATACGTTCTGCTTTGTTAAAAGATTATGTGAGAGAAATTTTTATTTTGTTTTATACCATTTTTTTTCTACAGTTCAAAATTAATAATATCATCTTGAAAAGAAAGTGAGAAAGGGTGTGAATGATAAGTAAAATAAACTTAAATTGTGCTATATAAGATGATACAGAAATAATGAAGTATGAATGAAAGACTATGAAATTAAACATGAATAAAAATCGTGTTGCATTTACAAATATAAGAGTTTAATAATAAGCCTATGTTAAATATTTGACGATAAACGTGTGATTTATTAAATAACTGGTGATTTAAAAGTATCTTATTTTTTATAATGCAATTTAATATTAATGTGTCGTCGATAATTTTGTATTTTTTAACTTCCAAATTCGTTATCAAATTTCCGTATTAAAATTTTGATGTAATTTTATTTATTAAAAACTCAAAAATTTTAAATTTCAATAAAGCTTTCGTAGAACAAAGTAAATTGGAAAAGTTGTTAAATAAGATTAAAATGTACGTACAAACGTTGAATGATAACTTTATGAGTAAAAATTAAGTTGGAAGTGTACAGTACATATACTATAATGTCATATTTTCTTGATTCTACATTGCACATTTTTATCCATTTGTATGAATTAGAGATGTGTCTTATGGTCTATGGAATTCAAAACGACAATTGTAAGTCATGGCGAGTGGGCTATAGGATATGGCAGTGGTTCCCAAATGTCAAATTCTAACAAGTAAAATTTGCAAATTAGCAAAAATAGCCAATAATTTTTTAATTAAAGAGTTAAGATGTTAAGTAAAAAATAAATAAAACACGTATGTAAGATAACAAAAAATGTAATTGAATAAATTTAATTAATTATAATTAGTGGGATGGATAAGCCTATTGATCACTGCACATTTTATCAAATATTGGAATCAAACTGGTCACAGCCACCCTTGTTTCTATAATATATAATGTAGATATTTAATATATTATATTATATATATATATAATAATATGTTTAATATATAAAAATTTTATAATAATTTGCCACGCCATGGTGCACACTTGGGAACTGCTGTTATATGGTATTTGCATTTAATAGATATGTTTGCCTGTATAGCTTGGTGATTACATTAAAGGAAGATTTGCTGATAAGAGTTTAATTTAAAATTTAAACTTCTTTTTAATGTTTAAAATATCTTCAAGATGACACTGTGATTTGGCATTAAAACAATTAGTACTGGTAATGGTATATGCAGAAGAGTAGTGTGATAGAACTGCCAAACATTATTTATTTTGTGGAATTCATATTGGTTTTTCCAATTTGTTACTCATCAAAATGTAATAAAACTGATTAGCCTATTTTAAAAGTTTTTTCCTCCATAAAATAATTAAATCTATAAAAACCTTTAAAATTTGCTTTCAATATCATATATCATATATCTGATTGAAAGAATAACTAATCAAGCTAAGTAATTGTAAAAGTTAAAAATACTTTTCATAATAAAAAAAAAGACAGGAATTCATATTTTGACAAATTGTTTAAGTTTTTTTCCTGTCTGATGCATATTAATAATGCATCAGACAGGAAAAAAATATGGAAAAATGTTTTAACTTAAATGGAACACATGTAGAAAAATAAAGCACTAAATTTAGCTGTTGTTTTATATATTAATACATTTTCTGGTAACTTTTCAAACACCACTTATATAACTATTTGTTGGATTTATAAATTATTTACATACTCCAAACCATACATGATTAACTATATTCCAGTGTGGTGAGTGGTTGTTTATAAATTACTGTTTAAAAATGTGTTATATATAATTCTGCACATTCCATAAACTGACTTTTGTCTTTTTTTGTATTTTCTTTGTCTTCCTTTCCCTCTGTTATATATAACAGAGGGATAGTATGGTGATCGGTGAAAAAATGACCTCCCCAGATTTTTACATTTTTGAACTAAGGACCTTGAAATGTTGAGAAATGCAAAAAAATTCAGGGGTTTTTTCTGTATGTATGTATGCATGTATGTTAGTGTGTGTGTTTGTGTGGGGGGCACAATTTTGTTCACCCTCTTTGAAGTTAATAACTCCCATGCTTTTTGTCAAAAATTTCTGAAATTTTTCAGGAAGGTTTGTTTATTACGGGATCAATGTTATTAAATTTTGGTGATTAAAGGTCGCGGGGGTAGGGAGATAAAGGAGGTGGTGTGTATTTCCAGTAGGATCAGATTTAATGACGATTTTACTTGTTACTAGCATTTGCAATTTTTTATAAAACCCCTCCCTAAGCCAAAATTAAGTTTTTTGTCATTTTATAATATTTAAAAAGAATGAAAAGTTTTTAAATAAAGTATTATAACAGATGGTGCCACCAAATGTTGCTAGGAAAATTAAGCAACTCATTGCTGGAATTTTTAATTCTCATCTAAGTTTTTGATCTTGTATAACATGTATATATTTTTTCATTTTTGAGTCTTTGAATTATTTGCAATTTATAGATATAAAATGATATTTCATGATGATTAAATAATAATTCATAGAAATAAATAGTTTTAATATATCTAAAAATATTTTATCAGTTCATTTTCTATAAAGTTTTAGGGATAAAATGCAGTAGTAGTAACTTTTACAACAAAATACAAATTTTTAATAACTGATTAAGATGAGAATCTAATCTACCCAGACATTACTATGCAGTAGTGCAGGATATTTTATAGTGTCGTGAACTTCTTAAGACATTTTTAAAGAACTATTGATTTATTAAGGAAACTGTTATTTTAATAAAAGTAAGTTTAAAAAAACCTAGAAGTTTTCTATAATTGGAATGTTGTTCTGCCATTAATTTTTGATTACTGTGCATAACATTTATATTAGAATATGTCAATGAAATATTTGAGTTGCATAAATGTAATATTTGATCTTTTATGGTGTTTTTTTTCAAATATTGTAATATTCTAGTATATAATGTAATGTTTATTTAGGACTAGTTTCCTTTTATATAATTTGACTTGATTACAGTAGAGCGTCGTTTATCCGAATCAATTGGGGACTGGGGTTGTTCGGATAACCAATTATGTACGAAAAAATATATTAATTTATCCCGTGTTGAAATTTTTCTCCGTNAGAAAATACGAAAACTATTTCATGATGAAATTTCAGAACATGAAATAAGATTCAGTGGCAAAGAACATTTTAAAGTTAATATTTTTTTGTTGTATGCGATTCTTTAATTAGCAACATTTTAAAAAATCTGAGGGATATAAAACTATTAACAATAAATTCAAAACAATTTTTCATGATAGTGATGTTAGTGACTCTTCAATGGAGGAATTAAAATGTTATGAACAAGATTTAAACCTAGCAGAACTGAAAAATAAAGTATTACGGTTTAAGACTTTTATAAGTAAAGAAAATATTATTTCGCCTGTATCCATGTGGTCATTTATTCAGGAAAATAATATTATTGCAACATTCCTTAATTTAAACATAATTCTGAGAATTTATTTAACACTTCCAATAAGCAATGCAAGCGGTGAAAGATCATTCTCAGTAATGGCCAAAATAAAAAATTTTTTAAGATCCACATTAGGCCAACAAAAATTAAATAGTTTATCATTACTTTATATAGAAAAAGACTTATTAAATAACTCTATTAATTATGACAAACTAATTGACGAGTTTGCAGAATTAAAAGTGAGAAAAAAGGCAATATAACTAATCAATCTGAGTATATTTGTTTAAGTATTATTGTTTGTTTTAATAAATTATGTTTATTTAATTTTTGTACATGTATATTATTTTTTTTCCTTTTTTTCTTGGAATTCGATAATTAAATAGAACTACATAGTATATGCTTTAAAACCAAACTACCAAACGCAAAGTATGTGTCATGACTGAAAAATAGGCCCGGAATTACAATGTTGCCTAGGGCCCGCTTTAGCCTTAGTCCGCCACTGGAAACAACGTTAAAATTATGGCGTAATAATCAAGTAAATGTGAAAAATTGTAAAATAATATAGGCCTAATTTGTTATACATATGTATTATCTAAGACTTTATTAAACATTTTTTTTTAATTGTTGTTTTCTTTAGTCTCCGGCCCCAATTAAAAATTATTTGTATGTATTTATATGCGAAATTATATCCCGACTTACGCGAATTCGACTTACGCGGTTACCGCTCGGTCCCACCTATCGCGTAAGTTCGGGGTATTACTGTATTTAAAAAAAATTAATACAGCAAATTTAAACACTTTCGCTTATCTATTTAAATAATAAAATAAAGTTAAGAATCACTTTTATATTTAAACTACACTATTTTAATTTTTTAGAATTTGTAACAAAATGTATTTGTAAAACAAACGCGTTAGCTCAATGACTGTATTCTATTTGAATAAAACCGTCGATCGACGGGATTCTGCTAGTATATAAAATATAAAATAATTCATTAAATGAAATAAATTTTAAAGCGTAAAAATGGCATTCGATTAAAGTTACTTTAGTTTTACTTTTAAAATTATTTGTTGAATCAAAACTTATCATACTTTTGATAGGAAAATTTTAGAAAATTAATGAGCGTGTCGTCTAATATCTCGATATTATATTTATTTACAATAATAAATGTATTTATATTATTTTTGGAGACATTCTTTGATAATTATTCTAGAAAGAAGGAACCGGATTCGATTTCCTCGGTATCATCTATCTTCCCGAATATTAAAGAATATTTTAGAAAAATAGTGTTTGCGAACATTTAAATTTATTTCATTATTTTTTTATTTTGGCTTATAAATTTTGTATTATAAAAATGTTTATATTATATTTTCTATAATAACTTGAAAAATATTTGTAGATTTTAAAACACTTGAGTAAAAATAGTGAGAGGGCGTTTATATCGTTTGGTTCTAGTCTACTTATAAATAGAGAAGTGCGTATCCGTAAGTGTTGACATATACTATTGAGTTTTTAGGCGTTACTTAATCGTATTTAAGCAATTAAATGATACGTACCGACGATTCTACCGTATTAAATTTAAGCCGTATCGTAATTTATCCTATTAACATCAATTTTGATTCATTTAAAACTTAATTTTTACTCGTGGTTTGAAGTGTGAAGCAATCCCAGAAAATATTTGCTCCACATAAAGATGCGAATGTCCTCGTATCTGGCTTAAGAAATACAATTCCCAGTTTAATTTTATTCCCGAAAAATTGAACGTAATTAAACTCCGTTTAACGTCGTCAGTCTTTTCTTTTCTAAAATTTAATTAGGAAGGCTGAAAATAACTTTATAATTGTCTTTCCACTTTAATCGTGTCACAGAAATTCAAATAGATTATTCAAGATCACGTGATGTCAAGTTTTGTATATTTATTTAATTATACTAATTAATGAATGATACAGTTGAATTTTCCCTGGTATTATTTTTGAGAATAAATTAATTTAGGTGATGAAATTTGGGTTGTTTGTGTAATTAGTAATGAACCAGAAGGCAAAAAAAATTGGCAACTCGATCAATTTGCTTCCAAATATAGAATTGCGTAAGTAGTTTTTGATTGTAGAGGAAATTACAAAACCGTTTTGTCTACAAAGTTCTTATTTTGTGAATAAAGTTAAAAACTAGGGAATGTGTCGTCGTGGAATAACTCGCGATGGTATTTTTCCGACTGCCTCCGAAATTTTTTTCGGCGTGACGAAATCTGTAAGAATTGGCGAATCGTTTGATTCGTCGTTCCGTAGAGTCGAATTATATTTTAAAAATATGACCGGACTTAAAAATTTGAGTCCGGTTGTATTTCCAAAAACGTTGAAAATACTTTTTAAAAAATAATGAATTAATGTCGCGTGTTGTACTGGCTCTCCATGCTTTCGGTTAAGTTAGATAAAATATATACTAATGCTATTTGATACGTTCTGCTTTGTTAAAAGATTATGTGAGAGAAATTTTTATTTTGTTTTATACCATTTTTTTTCTACAGTTCAAAATTAATAATATCATCTTGAAAAGAAAGTGAGAAAGGGTGTGAATGATAAGTAAAATAAACTTAAATTGTGCTATATAAGATGATACAGAAATAATGAAGTATGAATGAAAGACTATGAAATTAAACATGAATAAAAATCGTGTTGCATTTACAAATATAAGAGTTTAATAATAAGCCTATGTTAAATATTTGACGATAAACGTGTGATTTATTAAATAACTGGTGATTTAAAAGTATCTTATTTTTTATAATGCAATTTAATATTAATGTGTCGTCGATAATTTTGTATTTTTTAACTTCCAAATTCGTTATCAAATTTCCGTATTAAAATTTTGATGTAATTTTATTTATTAAAAACTCAAAAATTTTAAATTTCAATAAAGCTTTCGTAGAACAAAGTAAATTGGAAAAGTTGTTAAATAAGATTAAAATGTACGTACAAACGTTGAATGATAACTTTATGAGTAAAAATTAAGTTGGAAGTGTACAGTACATATACTATAATGTCATATTTTCTTGATTCTACATTGCACATTTTTATCCATTTGTATGAATTAGAGATGTGTCTTATGGTCTATGGAATTCAAAACGACAATTGTAAGTCATGGCGAGTGGGCTATAGGATATGGCAGTGGTTCCCAAATGTCAAATTCTAACAAGTAAAATTTGCAAATTAGCAAAAATAGCCAATAATTTTTTAATTAAAGAGTTAAGATGTTAAGTAAAAAATAAATAAAACACGTATGTAAGATAACAAAAAATGTAATTGAATAAATTTAATTAATTCTATAATTTGTACTTGTGACACCGTGTCACAATAAATGTAACCATTGCTTTGCACTGATCGTGTCATACTTGCTTTTTAAATACTTTGCTAGACAAATAATTTTCGATACTGATCATTGTCTCTTACTTGTCATCTACTGTTATTCACGTGTAAATAGCAGTAAATAATATTTTAAAAACTGGATCATCAATTGATATTTAATTTCTTTATATTCATTTTTTCATTCTTATGAAGCTTGAAAATTGTCCTTGTTAATCTCCTCTTGGAATCAAATATTTAATAATTCTTTTGTTATAAATTGATCTGGAATATAATTACAGTTATTGATGTAATGTTCCTAAAATCTAAAAATTGTCATAGAAAAATCAATAGGTGGAATACATACCTGACTGCTTCAAATATCATATAAACAGATTTATGGCACTATTTGCATTCATGGTTGAAAAGCAAATCAATGTAAACTAATTAGAATCAGTTTACTCTAAATGTATGATTGGTTATTATTTAATTTCTGTTCTAATTTTTAATTCAGAATATGCTTGTGAAACTTAATATTTTTAAAGTGAAATTTTATCTTTGTAATGGTGATCTGAACAGATTAGTTCCAAAAGCATTTACTGTTTAATAAAATTTTCCTTCTTCTCATTGTTTAAGAATTTTTTGAGGTTTAAGTTTGATAGTTTTTAAGACATTAAATGACTATTTTCCTTAACATATTCTTTGCTTTTTTATGGAAATTATATTTTATTTCATTAAGCTTAATTCATCACTTTTAAAATCTATGAAATATTTAATTATTAACAAATACAGTAATTTAATTTTTATACATTGCATTTTATATTTGAAATCCCTGTCTTTCTTCATAATGGGAGCAATTACATTCAGACTAGCAGACCAAAAAAATAGTTGTGGATTGACTATTAAAATTATTGAATTGAAAACTGGGTTAAAGTAATATTCTTTAAATGATATTTGGCCATTTTTCATTTTTGATAAAATCATATAGTTATTGTAACATCATCACATTGCTGGACCTACAATTTTTAATAATATTTTTATTTAAAAACTCATGTGATTTCCAGTTCAGACTCTGAACTTTCTATATCTGGTTTCAATTTTGCATCTATCTAACTCTTTTCAAGATAAACGAAGAACAAACAGATGACAATGGAAATCTACAGAATTGCAATTTGAAAATTTATTGGACTGCAATTTGAAAATTGCAGCCCAATAAGTTTTTCTGTAAAACATATTACATTGACAAAAAAGTTATTCATTCAGAGAGAATTGTATAATTACTGCAAAAGCTGGCATACATTTCAGACTGGTAAGTAAATGATTACAGTTGGTCTGATTGCAGGTAATGTTACTAGAGTTTCCTTAAATTACTAATCCAGTATTCTGTAAAAAGCTCACAGAGAAAGTATATGTTCAGTGTGTCTGCTGATTGAAGATCTTCAAATGCCAGGCTGTCAAAGATGTTACACACAACTGATGGAGTTTAAGAAAGACTGCACCATATGGTTGAGGAAAGTAGGATAGCCATTTTTCTGATTTGTGCACTATCTGGCCATTCTGATTCAGCTGGTATTGAGGCCCACATAAACTACCAAGACAGATGATAGTATGATCATGAGACAAGCACAAAAACCTGAATGTCATCTTTGTCTAATTACAGAAACCCTTGCTACAGAACTCTTATCTTCTCCCATAACATAATATACAGGCTGTTTGAATTTGAGAGTTGGATTTCATGCCTATCTTTGATTAAAAAAGAGAAGAACAAATTATCATATAGGAATAAATATAAATAAAAATAAGAACCATTCAACTATCCAGCAAAATTCTTTAATAATTTAAAAAAGTTTTCAAACGCATTAAGTGTTCATCGTCAGTTATTTTGGAAACTGGAAAATGTTGCGCTCATGAATGAGGAATGGATGACAGTATTAGATTATAAGGCGTTATACCCATCAATCAAACTGCCTCCATGCTTTTGTGCTCTGAGAGATTTTTTATTTGCTAATGTTAATAACGCTACCAAATACCACACGCAGATTTTGGAATTAGCAGACTTGATTTGTCACACATCTTTCTTTGAATTTGAAAATAATACTTACCTACAGGGGCGGGGAGTACCGATGGGTAGCCCCATGTCGTCGGTCCTCTGCGAATTAGTACTTCGTAATCTAGAAATAATATCATCCCTTCCTTACAACAAGATATATTGATATATGCGAGATATGTTGATGATGTATTTATCTTGTGGAAGGATAATCGCAACATCAAGCATTTTGTAGATTGGATAAACAGTAACTCGTATGGTTTAACCTTGGAATTGGAGCAACAAGGGAGTAGTAGCGTTAATTTCTTGGATCTGACTATAACATGCATAAAAGGGGAAGTCCGAACCAATATTTATCGTAAACTGACATCTATACCCATCATTATCCCTAAGAATTCGGCGGATCCGGAGCATATTAAAATGGCGGTGTTTCGATCTTGGATAAGGAGAGCACACACGCATTGCACAAATGTTTGCAATACTGTTAAAGAGTTACAATATATACGAAGAACTGCCACGCAACTTGGCTACGGGAGAAGAAGAATAGAGGCTCTCATTAAGAAAGATAATAATCTTACAAGGAGGCAAAAGCAAAACCACCAAAAAGAAAAAATGGTCCTCGATTATATACCCTTCCTTAAACCGATTATCAAGAGCGTTTCCGAAAGTAAAAACTTGCAGATAGTTTACCGACGTAATCCCACTATATACAGAATGTTAAGGAATGACAAGGGGGATTATGAACACAACTCTTTAACAGGAATATACTCGATACTGCTAAGAGACCACAGGTTCAACTCTAACTTAGTATATATAGGCGCAACTTTGAGGAATTTGAAAAAAAGAATCAATGAGCATAAGCTTTCAGTGAACAAAACAGTTGACAGCACAGTCCTTGCCACTTATGCTAAACAACAAGGCATTACTGTTTTCTGGGACCAGGCATCTATAATAAAAGCCACCAGATCTAGACATGCGGTAAAATATCTCGAAAAGCTGGAAATCCACAAAGCACAGAAGACCGCGCAGTGTATCAACTTTAGGGATGCCGACGGGCTTTTGTCCGCTTGGAAATATTTTTGCGACNAGTTAATTTAGTATCAAAAACGTAAAATATTTGAGTAGCCGAAGACATAGCCAAAGATTACAGTGCCACAGCACTGGTGAAAATTTAAATTTGTCGACTGGAATTCCTTCGGATAACCGACCTTTGGATAAACGACGCTCTACTGTATTTTTACATTTAATAATAAATCTTTAGTTAATGCTTGTTAATGTTATATTTAATGAATTTTTTAAGTATTGTTTCAATTTGCAAAATTCTTGGGAGGAAATTATTTTTCTCTTGACTTTAGTCTAAAACAATAGTAAAGTATCTGAAAATAATAATGTATGTGGATTTAGTATTTACATATCAGCTAATACACAAATGCATCTGTGCAGACAAGTGAAAGATGTCACAATACAGATAATTTGTGAAAGCAGCATGAATTGTCATTTTGAAAAATTTTTATTATTATTTGTAAATAAAACAGATTATACAAAACAACTTTCTTATACTTATATATAATGTATGTACTGGATAACCATAATATGAATAAAACACACCTTTAACAATCCAGCAAATAAATTATTTTAGTAACATAAAAACATATTAACTCTTACGGTTTATTACTACGAGTAGACCAGGAGAGTGAAAATAGTGTAAATTTTTTGAACATTTCCATTACTTGCAGACAGGGAGAAATCTGGACCAGTGTATACAGAAAACTATGTTTTCAATCCACTTTAATCCCACATAAATCGATCGATCTGCATCACATCAAGTTTGCAGCCTTTAGGTCCTGGATAAGAAGAACTTATATGCATTGTACAAACATAAAAGACACAATAACAAAGCTAAATTTCATTCTACGGATTGCAGAACAACAAGGATACCAAAGGGACTAATCACAGCCTTCCAAACAACAAAACAACAACATGCCACGGTGGACCAAAAACAAAGGATAATTTTAAATTATATCCCATTTTTAAGGCAAATACATAAAAAGGCAGCCAAGACTAATTATTTCCAAGTAGTATATTGATGCAATCCTCTGGTTTTCAAGCTCTTAAGAAACAATAAAAAATGATATGATCAGAACTCAGCCACAGGAATCTACTCTATACCATTACATGACCAATGTTTTGATTCTGAACTTGTCTATGTGGGCGCAACAATGCACAACTTGCAATGATGACTCAAAGAGCATAAATATATGATTAATAAGAACCTTGACGACACCACAATATTTAATTAATATGAACCTTGACGACACCACAATGCTTATGCAAGACAATGGGACATTCAAGTCCATTGGGATCAAGCAGCAATAATTAAACCGACAACAAATTTACACACAATGAAACATCTTGAAAGGTTAGAGATTTCTAAAGCACACAAGAGAACTAATTGCATCACCATAGAGATGTGGACATATTAGGTACCATGGCGGTGCTGTCTTTTTATGAGAATTAATGTTATTAAGAGACATTGTTTATTTTAATTTAATTTTTTTTATTAGGTGACATTTTCACTTAATTTATATTATTTTATTGACCACAACTACATTTTCCATTATTTATTTTTATCTGGGAATTCTTATTTTCATATTCACATTCTATTTTAGTGTTCTATTTTATGTTAACAGAAGATCATTAAAAAACGATCTTCTTCCGTTAACATCCCGTTCCATTAACATTTTATATTATAACGGAATAATTTATTTGCTGGATTGTTAAAAATGTGTTTTTTTCAACTTTCTTATAAAAAAAAAATAGCTGACTAATGACTTTCAAAAGAAAAAATACTTCAATAAATTTTGTCACAAATTTAATATTCTGAAAGATTGTACATTTATATTGTTAATAAATTTTAGTAAAATATCATAACAGCAAATACAAATGTAAGAATCATAGTAACTGGGTCAAACTATTCTCACGTCATATACAAGAGTCATGTTGTCCAATTGATTGTGCAGCTTTGCTTACATTTGTCATCAACATCTTGTAAAATACATGTTCTGTCATTTCGTTTATTTTTATTTTGAATTCTGACTGTTAATATTTGTATTAAAGAACATGTATTATCACTGACAAAGGAAGAAAATTATTTATCTTTTCTAAATACAAGCCAAAATAACTTGTTTCCTCATATTGTTTTCAATTCCAACCTCTTTTAAGTTATTTGGATTTTATTGGGCTACAGTTTAAAAAAATTCTAGACCTATAAATTCCCACTGAGTCCATCTGTCTGTCTGTCTTTCCTTAATCTGGAGAACAGAGTTAGATAGATGAAAGATGAGATCAGATATGGAAAGATAGGGGCAGGAAGCCCAATTAACTATGTATGAACTTCCATGAAAACTGGAAGTCACATTATTTCAATTCAAACATTTTTTTCCCAAAATGAGTTAGATAGATTACCAACACGAATCTATTGCTAACAGAAAAGTATGATGTATGGGGGAAAGACACTACTAATTTGAGGTGAAGAGCATATCTTAAATTAAAAACTTATTAAAAATATGATTAAAAATTACAGCCTGGTGTTGTGATGATGTTGCAATAAATAATTGCTTGTTGATATTTCTTTCTTGATGATCAAATAGTTATTATTTTAAATAAATTTTATTTTAAAAGTGTCGAATTATAAAAACTTTATTGTCCATTCTCCCTCTTATTTAATTTTTAAAGGTCGTTATAAATTTATTTTATGTATACAATTCTTTTCATAATATTCCGTTATTCAGTTTATAGTGAGAGTTTTGAACATTATCAAAAAACAATTACAAATAAATATTAGCTAAGATAATTAATTTATTCTGTTTAAATATGGCATTTTGATTTCATATTGAATGTGGAAATGCTTATTCAGATGAATTGAACTTTTATTCACTTTCATTAAAACATCATTCATTCAAGAAGTTCCACAACACAAACATAAAACCAATTAAATGTTTCTTGAGGACTGTCCTTCTTCTTCACTTTTTTCCATGTTTATATGGGGTTGGCATTTCCTTCTCTAATATGTTTTCTCCATTTCTTGTTATCAAGGGCATCTTTTCTCCCCTCTGATTCAAGCCTTCCTCCACCTTATCTTTCCAATGCAGCCTTTGTCTTCCTCTCGTCTTCATTCCTTTCACTACTAACCAACCCTGTTTCCAACATAATCTTCACTACTTCACTCTATGTGGCCAAACCTCCTCAACCTGCATTTTTGTATCTTCCTGCTCAAGTGACCCACCTTAACAGAACCTCTAATAAACTTGTTCCTTATTCTATCCTTCCTTGACACTCCACACATCCATCTCAACATTCTCATCTTTGCCACCTCCATCTTTCTTTCTCGCCCATGTCTCAGCTTCATACAACATTGCAGGTCTAACAACCAATTTGTACAATTTACTTTTCAGTTTGCAGCTAACTTTCTTGTCACATAACACACCACTCAACTTCCTCCAGTTCAACTATCCACATTGAATTCTATGTTGCACTTCCAAGTTCAATCCTCTTCCTATCTCGAAAAAGGCTCCTAGATACGTAAAATTTGGAACCACAGGAAGCAGCAGCATTATCAGGTCAAACAGATAAGGGCTAAGGGTCTAACTCTGATATAAACCAATATTAATGGAGAACTCTTCTGTACTGCCCATGCTACTCTTAACTTGGGAGTGTTCACTCCTTCGTACATTTCCTTGACAAGCCTAACATATTTTTCTGAAACATTCTTTTCCCTCAAACATCTCCATATCTTTTGCCTTGGTACCCCTATCATATGCCTTTTCCAGATCTATGAACACTACGTGCAAATCTTTCTGCATTTTCCTGTGCCTTTCCATCAGCTGTTTCAAAGCAAAGATAGCATCAGTCGTACCCCTTCCCAGCATAAAGCTAAACTGTTCCTCTCCAATCTCAAATTCCTATCTATTCCTTCTTTCGACAATTTTCTCCCAAATTTTCATAGTATGGGACAATAACTTTACACCTCTGTAATTTCTGCAATTCTGTACATCTCCTGTACCTTTAAAGACTGGCACCAAAATACTCTTTCTTCATTCATCTGGGATCTTTTCCTGCTGCCAGAGTTTCTTCATAAGGTCCCAGAGGATATCAATCTCCTCCTTACCCAAACCTCTCTAAGCCTCAACCAGAATCTGATCAATGCCCACTGCTTTCCCTATCTTCATTTCCCTAAGCACTCTTCCCACTTCTTCCCTGCTAATATCTTGCACCACTCCATTTGCCTCTCCATCCTCGTATAAAGTTCTGGAGTTTTCCTTATTCAATAAATTCCTAAAATATACTTTTCATCTTTCCTTGTCCCTTTTTGTAATCTTTAATCAGTTTAATAGAGGTAAAATCTTTTGATGTCTTATCTCTTGCTTTGGCAATTCTCATCAACTGCCTTTCCTCATCTTTCCTTTCAAAAATTTTATAAGCCTCTTCTAAAGCCTTTGCTTTCACAATAGCCACTGCCTTTTTAGTCATTTTATTTGCAAAATGTAAGATTTTTCTTTATCTTTTGTTTGAATTGTACCTCAGCATTCCACCACCAAAGTTCCTTTCCTTCTGGTGACCTGTTCCCTGAAGTTTTTCCCATAATCTCTTATCCAACTTTCAAAATGCAATTACTGTTCAGCAGCCACCATGTTTGCTCATCATCTGGGAACTGAATTCTTTTTAACACTTTTACCTTAAATTCTTTCCTTAATTCCTCCTCTTTCAATTTGATCATTTGTTCAGTCTGGCTAACACAATTCTTACAATGGCTCATAAGAAAGTCACAATCTACCAGAAGAACTTTGTTGTGCAGCAACACTTTCTCTATTTAACACCTTACTCTTTCTCACTTCACTCAGATGCTCAAGAAAAAATCAATCTGGCTGGATCTACCTCCATTCATGTATGTAACCAGTTCATGTAAAATATCTATCATAATATCTTTAATATTTATTGTGAAATTAATAAATATTATTGCAGATAATATTCATTAATTTCTGTCATTTAAACTATGAATTCATATAAAACAACCACTTAAAACTGGGTAAACTTGATAAAAGCAGCAACTGAAACCAAAAACCAGCATAAAAAGTAAGAGAACTAATGTTTTTACTCATGTTAAATGGGCATTGTCAGGCTAAAATTTACTTTTTATGCTGGTTTTTGGTTTCAGTTACTGCTTTTATGAATTCATATTATTAGTAAAACATTATGATTTTATTTCCAATATAAATCTTATCATTAAAGTGTGCTAATAAATACCAATTGTATGTATGTCAATTGAAGTGGCTTTCGTGTCAATTAGTTAATCATTCATTAAACATTTTAACCATCACTTCGTGCCCTAGTCTGAGGAGGCTTTTATGTAATGACAAGGATGTGGTTTCAGTCCTAGAAAAGTCGGGCATATATTTATTCTGTTTGAAAACCCAATGTCTGGGGCACATGCCCACTATATAGGGGCAACCACCAGGATGCTATCCAGCTGCATAACACACCACTAATGTTCTGTTGCAGGGGCAGCTGTGACACCAAACTATCTAAGATGGTTGTGCAGCACCACCATATACCACTTTGGAACTGTGTGGTGATGCTCAGGTGCTGTGAGGAATGAAATTTGGTATACATTTGGGAGGCCCTCTTCACCATTCTCTGTCTCCTTGCAACTTTCTCACCCTTGAGTTGCCCAGGATTTGGATCAGTCTATAAAAACAGTTAAAACACCTGCATTAGCTCCATTTTTATACCTTTGTGTGTTTTGGCCTCAAAGAAACGTCTGGGGCAAGCAACGTTGGATGGGGGATCCAAGCATCCCGAAAGGACAGCAGTTATACCCAAGAGAGTCACTATTTTCTTTGTCTTCTTTAACATGGAAGGGATTGGATCCTCCCATAAGATCACAGCATGGGATTGATTGAGGAAGTCTGGCTCTGCATAGAAAGTTTTCTTCCCTATATAGGACAAATTTCTTATCTTTGTCCTAAACTAGAAGTCTCATGTTGGATGTTGACAAGTAATGTCTTACAGAATGGTCACCAAGACGGCTTTTAGCCACAAGCAGAAGTTTGCTTCATCGAGGCAAGTGTCGAGATGACTGAAAGCTCCATTTATGGGAATCTAGTCGCTGCTTGGCAACTCTTGAGTGCTGCCAGGGCTGCCAGTTCTTTAACGCTTTTTATGTGAATTTTTCTCTTGAATCAATAAAATTGTTGGTGTGACATTCACTCTGCATATTTAAAATACAAAATGGCGCCACACTTTCTACAAACAGGCCCTAGTTCGAGATTTGCACATGTGTTGCTTGTTGGGAAGTTGGAAATGAGAACGTTGCAAAATCAAAGTTTGACAAATGAATCTTTGAGAAAACCCATTTACCTCTCCTGTGTTATTCCAGACATATCTATGGTCGCAATGTGCTGACTTTGACCGGTTGACCCAAGATATCTCGTTTCAGCATAGGAACGTTTTTGAAACTAGATGGCGCTAGTTGTTATAATTTTATATTATAAAACTAACTTCTGAAATATAATTTTTTTTTTCTTTTTACATTTATTAGTATATTTATTTTGTTTGTACAAAATAAAAAAAATAATTTCAGATGATACAATAGCTACGATTATTTTTTTCAAAAATGGGAAATTTTCGTTAGGCATCAACAAAAATTCAACCTGGGGTGACATGCAACAGAGAGAAATTTCGACATTGGATAGGTTAATTTCACCAAAAGTACATAGTGGATGATGTCGTGGCCATGGCCAAGTCCTGTGGAGTTTGAACAATTGTGCTCAAAACCAGTGATACCAAAGAAGATTAGAGAATGAGAATGAGACCTGCTATGAGTGTCAAAGTGATCCCGCTTAGTAGCAAGTCTCTGAGACATAGTCTTGTCCCATATATGGCCTTGTCGTTTTTATATAAAACTTTACTAATCTGAACAGTCCCATGTAATGTGGTAATTGTGGTAATGTGATTAGTGAGAATATACTGCATACTAGATTTTCTATGTAAAAAAATAGAATCTTTGAACAGTTTTACTAAATAGACATTTGTAGCTATTAAATTTGATCATTTGAATTATTATCATTAAGAATAACATATTTAGAACATTTTTTTTATTTGTTTCACCTAATTATTTTTTTTTGTAAATAGATACTTCCAGTTCTTAATATCAGTTGTGAACACTTTATGATGATCTATAATAATCAATGTAAAAAATTTTGATTTGACTCACAAATGACAAAAACTATTTATTGTTTCTAATTTAGATGTTGATTTAGATATTTCGAAGTGTTACATTTAAATTCTAAAGTTTATCTTAACATTTTAATTGACTGTAATGAATTTTTTTTGAGTGATGATAGTAGCAATTTCTCTTGAGTATTATCATTCTAAATAAAAAATCAATCAATCCAATACGTAACTTGCAACTGTAATGTTAGTTTAGATTTTAGCATCTTTGGTTAAAAGCAATATGTCACAAATTTGGCTCTTAATTTCTATAATTGTGCATTTTGCATTTATTAAAACTGCAAAATGAAATGGCAAAAAATTCAATTTTTGACTATAAAATTTTCTAATTTTTCTAAAGTAGGTTGTTTAAAATGTCGAGCTGTCAAGAACCGTTGTTGAAAAGTGACGAAGAAGATGAACTGGTGTTCGACCGAACCGGTTTACTGTCCAACAAAGTCACCGTCAAACCTGACATTCGGCAACGCGGCCACACCGGCGGAAGGAGACTACAGTATGCAAGAACTGTAAATTTATGCTTGGCGTTTTTTGCATTGGTAAGTATTAGTCATATATTTCTCATATATTTGTGAGTGATATAAATATAAATTTTGTGTAAGTTCAAAATTTCATTAAATTTTTTATATATTCAATACTATAAATTGAAATCATTTACTTGTTACCTGTGATTTACCATATTTACTCACATATAGGACGAAGTGTGACTAAAGATCAAAATAAAGAAAATTAGATTTATTAATACAATTCTAATTTTATTTCGTTTAATCACAACTAAACTATCAAATGAATGTAAATACATAAATACCTTGCCGGGTGTTACGTTAGCTGGCTGAGTGCCATTGGGGTCGTGGGCGATGAAGTCGTCCCCAGTCAGTGATGTATTTAACCAAGTAAGGTTATATCTAATCTAATATACTTCTGGAAGCAAAGACTCGCTCGGGGTTTGAGTGGCGTAACTGGCAAGCGCACCGAATGTAAATACATACATTGTCCTGCAAAAATTATTGGCATTTTAAACTAAGGAAAATTCTTGTAAAATCGGCAGCATAATTTGTTCATGTAAACTCAAAAACTGATTTGTATTTCAAATATACAATATCAATACCTTCGTTATTTTATCTTGTTCCAACCAGTAATGCTCATCAACGTAGCGACAACACTTCAAGTATAAAGCAAAGCAACGTCTAATCACAATTGTGATTAACGTCTAATCACAATTGTGATTAGACGTTGCTTTGCTTTATACTTGAAGTGTTGATGAGCATTACTGGTTGGAACAAGATAAAATAACGAAGGTATTGATATTGTATATTTGAAATACAAATCAGTTTTTGAGCAAACTTTTGCCTTTGTGGCTATTTCCATTTCATTTATTGGAGTATATCATGGCATCTGTTCATGTAAAGCTGGACAATCAGGAACCCTTTTTTGTCAATTCTTAACAGTCGAATCCACTATCTGTCGATTACATTTTTGAGTTTCTCCAAGTTCTGATTTCTGAATAATCATCTGATTTCGTGTGGGAATGGATTAAAACTTATATTGGGCTCCCGTGTATGATTTTGGAATTTCAATTTGGAATTCAATTCAAAAGCTTTGCTTTTCCTATAGCTATTCATCTTTATTCCTTACAGTATACAAGAACAATTCAAACAACCCAGATAAAATACTTAAGTTTTTAAATACAAGAGGGTAAGCTCCGGTAAAAAATGTGAATACATGGTTCACAAAAATTATTTGCAAAAATGCAAAGCTTCAAATTCCTAGGTCATCCTATATGCTCACACGTATAGGATGACCTAGGAATTTGAAGCTGTGATAAATGAATAAAAACCTTGTCTTATATGTGAGTAAATACAGTATATTGTAAGTAAAATTGCAGTAAATTATTTAAGCAAAAATGTTGATTATTGTTAAAATTTAATCGAAGCTATTTTTCTTCTATTTTTTTTTAAAATGAAACTGATGAGAATTTGTAATTTTTTCCAGCAGAGGGCAGCAGCTAGCAGGGTNGGAAATGTTGAGTGGAATTAGTCTAGAATCGGTTAATTTTATAGAAGAAAACCTTTCGAACAGCCTTATTCCGTAAAGTTCCCACCTATCGGGCTGCGATTGGCTCATGTATTTAATCATTCCTACACTGTAAAATTCGATTAGCGTGGAACGTATCTAAGCGTTATAGGGGGGTCTACTGTATATGGTTCTTTGATTTTGTGAATTAAATGACAATGTGTGAATAAAAAAATAATTTGAGTTTTAAGAAAAACATTAAAAAATTTATAAAATAATGAAGCTTCAAAGTATTGCATACATTGAGCAGGAGGAAGAGACTGAGATGCACACAAGCAATATTATTATTTTTAGTTTGTGTGGAAGGTGACAGAGTTTATTAATTAAAAGATACATTTTATTTAGTGCAGATTGGATTTTGTGCAAATTTGTGCCAGATTCATATCCAAATAGAAATACTGTAATAGACAAGGGACTGAAGATAACTCTGATTGATCTATTTCTTACCTAAAAGAACTTTTAGGTAAGAAACAGATTTGCACTTGCACCAAAGAATCCTCTCTTTTGATCAAAAGATTTTTAACTAGATATTGAATGTAGTTATTGAAAGGAAGTTTAGAATAAAAAATTAAAAGAATCCATATAAGAGATTTGCTGATCAAGATATGTAAAGTAGGACTATATGGAGAATAAAAGCAAAAAGCATATAACAAAGATTTAAATAAATTTATCCTTAAGTTATACTGAGAAAGATGATCAACAAGTGAGGAAACATTGTGTTTTAAAGTGATGAAGTTAGAATTTATAATTTTTATGTCATCATTATAAACCAGGGCTTCTTAAACTTTTCCATTCGTGGCCCCTTTTTGTGCAATAACATTTTATACAACTCTGGGTATATACATAAGTAATACATAAAATAAATATACAAATAAAGCGTTAATTGATAATAAATCAAAGAAATTTAATTCCAAACAATTCTTTGTTATACTTATAATTTTATCATTTATTGCCATTTATTAAGACAGCAGCAAATTTGCATACTAATGAGATGGATGTACTTGTTTTTCTTTGCATAAAGAGTTAAATCTTGGCCAAATATTTGATGACGTAGGACAAGGGACATCAACATTTTTCAGTCTGTTGATATTTTAATGTGACAATTGTCAACAAGGAACACAAAAAGGATGTAACAAATATAACAAGAAGTGTACAGGATAGGTTGTATAATAATGAGAATTTAAATAATACTGTTCTGTCTACTTTGGCACATTATGATAGGAGTAAAGATCTTTAGGATGAATTGTGTTTCAATAGTTGGAAGAATTGATTCTACAAAGCTTGTCACAGTCAAAACAAAGAGTGGTTTCGGTTCATTATCTCAAGAAATAAATATTTATGAAATCTTGAGTAAAAATATGCCAAAAGGCTCTACTTTGGGTAAAACCAACATCGACACAAATTTTGGAGCTTTCCCAAAAGGAACCTAATAAAGAGCGCCAGATCATGGTCTTTTCTGCCTTACTAAAATTTGAAGAAATTTCTCCATCTTCAGAATTTTTGTGTCAAACAAACGACCCATTTGTCAGATAAATCATTAAATCGTTTGTGTGTCTTCTAATAAAAATTTTTAGTCAGTGTAAAAACAAATAGTCTACAATTAATTTTTAATATTAGAAAATTATGTAAAGGTCCAGAAGAAATCATACAAAGTAAAAGCCTATGTCTTTTACTTTGTATGATTTCTTCTACATCATTTTCTTCTAATTAATTGAAGTCTTTTATAAATTACATTTTTTATAATTCAAGTTTTTCAAGAATGTTTTTTACTGATTTGGGAATTTCCAATTTCTTGAGAATCGAAAAAGTTCAGGAAAATACAATCACTAGTCACAATGTGCAACCCAAGGATGTACAAATTTTATACTTAGATGCTAAGGAATGGCGGCTAGAAATTTCGGTAATTGATTAAACTGTTGTTTCTGTAAGAGCATAAAAATTTAGTGGCATTACATTATACGATGGCGGCGTGTGCTATGCAAAGTTTGATACAAAGATCGGTATAAGGAAGTAGATTTAATGGAATTGAAAAGTAGTAACAGATAGCAGCGAGAAAAAAATGTACGAACACTATTTCTCTGATATGTATCCGTAATGTGATTTTTAATTTTTACTAAATATTTTAAATCGAATGGTTTAAGTAATTATTTTTACTATCTGGTATTGGAGAATCTGACAGAGAAGTATTTTGAGTCAAAGTGGCATCCCTCTCAAATGGTTGCCAAAGTTTTTGCCACCCCCAATTCTGTTAGGCGATCCCACACGGGTCACGACCAATAGTTTAAGGAGCCCTGACATAAACTATAAATTTTGAAGAACAGTGAGAAAGCTTTCATTTGCTCCGTTTTCTCCCTTAATTGGCATTTATGGGAATTCTCGTCTTAGCTTTCTTCTGTTTCGTGCCTATTTTCTCGGTAAGATAGGTACTAAACAGTAAAAAGCTAAGGCGAGAACTCCCAGAAATGCCAATTAAGGGAGAAAACAGTGCCAAAGAGAAATTTCCTAAACGGACGATATAAGTGCCGATTAAAATGTAAGCGTTTAGCTACCGTATCAAAGTGGGAGAAACGATACGTCGAACAAATTAAACGAATTATTTAGCCAGAGAACGGGAATTGCGGAATCGAAAGCATACTTAATATCGAGGTAGATGACTTAAGGTTTCTTAGATTCAAAGAAACCGAGGGTTTCACGTCGTGTTTAATAAGATCGGATATAGTGAATTTATGTTTTAATGCCGCAGTGTCAGTTATAATTCGGATCGGACCTAATACGAAAATATAATTAGTCGTAAGTGCGTAATTTAAAAAATTTTAATAAGGCAGAGGAGACAGCCTTTCTGGATTGTAAGCATTACACCGGCAAAAGTTGTCGAGCAATGCCAAGGGTGATCTGGTGCTATTTATTAGGTTTCTTTTTGGAAAGCTACTAAATGCGAATTTTGCCACGGACGGGATACCGAAAGAATTAGCATCATTTTTCAAATAAAGGGATAAATATAGATTTTTTACGGGACCGAAATCGGACGAGTTCGGTTTATTTGTGGCATTTTTAACCAGGTTAAAGGTGAGCGAGAAGCAATCTATGCGAGAGAAGTTTATCGGCTTATTTCGAGTTACACAAAGAAGCATAAAATATCTGTTTTTTTGTTTTTTTAAAAGTCGTTTGGGTGGAAACGAGTTTAGAAAAATTAGGTAAATATTTCAATGTTTTGGGATCCGTTGCAAACTTATTGACTATCGAATGTAAACGCTGGGTATAGTATTTTCTAGCAAGAATCGAGCAAGTGTTTTCGATGCATCCGTAAACATATAGGTCACAAGGTGTATCTGTAAACATGTAGGTCACACACGCTTTTTCCACCCGTTGCACTAACGATTCCAGTTTATTAATTATAATTGAAAAATTAGAAATTTACAGTTCTTACAATAATTTTGTGCTTTTTAAACTACAATTGTAATTAAAATTAAATAATAATAATCGTCGTCTTATTCAATATTAATATTATTTTACACGCGATATAATTTTATAGCATTAAAAAATAAATTAGGTCAAAATACTCGGCGCGTCTTAAAAAGTAGTCTAATGCAAAACTACAAGTTGGTTCCTGGAGTTTCGTAGCGCACGACGTTAGGTACTGTACAGTACCATACGTACGCTATACTCGTATATATTCACCACGCGCACGGAGGCATTTATTCTAAAATACCTCAGCGGATTCTTTCGGCGGTAAAACCGAAAGGGAAGGAGATCGCGACCGGTAAAGAGCAAAGTTAAGGTCATAGGACTCATTTTAATTACGGATTTATCTTACAGGTGGCAACGTTTGGTGCTTGGACCTGTGGGGGAAAAAGAGCGCTCCCTTCATGCAAACCATGCATTTTTGTTTCGGCCTGGGAGCATTCATCGCTCCTCTGGTGGCGGAGCCGTTTCTCTCCCCGCAAGTGGAGAACTACGGCAATTGGATAAACCGCACCGACGGAAATAAAACCGCGTTAAACTTTCCGCAGGTTCGTTTTCCTCACCAGCGGTACGGCTCCCGAGACGAAATTTCCAACATCCTGTCCAAGTACGCCAACGATTCGGAGACGGAGGGGACTGCATCCGTCCACCGTCTTCGTTCGGTGGGGACCGACCGGTACCCGGCGGCGTGGAAGATCGGCCGGGCCGTAGGAGCGTTAGACAAGAGGGAAGTGGACGGACCCTGGGAAAGCGAAAACGCCACGGAATTTTTGGCCGAAGACAAAAACTCTTCTAGTCCGGAAGGGCGGCCCGAAACCACCGAGACGGCCATTTCCTCCACCGCCGACGT
Organism: Centruroides sculpturatus; assembly: GCF_000671375.1. Lineage (NCBI taxonomy): Eukaryota > Metazoa > Arthropoda > Arachnida > Scorpiones > Buthidae > Centruroides > Centruroides sculpturatus. The sequence goes on from NW_019385398.1 coordinate 99,430, forward strand.
CAAACGCAAACCCAAGAAACCGTTTTACGCCGACGGCAACCAGCTGAGCCAAGACAAGCGCTGGTTCCGCTCTTCTCTAAAGTCCAAAACCCGCACCGCTTCCGCCCCCCGCTCGCCCCCGGGCGAGGCCGACCGGACTCCGCCCACCCCGGCCGCCCCGCACAACGGCACGGGCGTGTCCGACGACTGGCCGGCCGCTTCGGCCAACGAGTCTCGAGAGGAAGAGTACGACGACCGTCCGGAAGAAGCCGGCAATTCTTCCCATCTCGCCGCCGACAACGGAACGGATGCGGTGCTCGCCTCCGGGGAAAATTCCTCGGTGGAAACCCACGGCCGAAGTAACTCTTCCGTGGCCGAAGGAAATTTAACGCTAGAGCATTGTGACGCGTGTAACGCCACGGAAAACTCCACACCGGAGCCTCCGACCACCCAACCCACCTTCACTTTGGCAGGGAACGGTTCCTTCGTTTCCCACGGTTCCCGGTACTTGGCCAGTGGCCGGGTTACGTCCACCCTGGCCTCTACCGCCTTTTCCACGGAATCTGCGGAAACCTTGGGCCGTGCGCGTAACTCTGTGCGGGAAGAAAACGGGTTAAGGGGAATGTGGGAATCCCGGCAGAAGGACGGGGACGGGGACCGGCTCCTTTCCGACCAGAGTGCCACCGCCCCTTCCCGCTCGGAGACGGGGGAGATGTACGTGCGGAACGACGGAGAGGACCCCGGCGTCGACTTGGAGCGACTGTCGGAGGAGCCGAAAGTCGACGATCGCAAGGCGAAGGAAACAGCCGTCGAGGCCGACCCACCCTCCGGTAACTCCACCGCGCCCACGGACGAGAAGAAGCGCGGCCGTTTGGGATTTCTGTCCGGTCTCTTCCGGACCATGCTTCGTCATCGGTTGGGCAAGTTCGAAATAGCCTACGTCATCCTGGGCACGTACATATTCGTCGTAGCCTTCGTCTTCTTGGTCTTTCTCTGCGTCAATCCTCGCGAGCCCAGATCCAGACAGGAGGAAGACCTGGACAAATCCAGAAATCTCACCGCCACTTTCAAGTTCTCAGCCGTGCTGCTGGTCTCCCTCTTTCTGTGTCTGTACGTGGGGATAGAAGTGGCCGTGGGACAGCTGTTGCAGACCTTCGCCGTCAAACAGTACCTCCGATTGCCCGAATCCACCGGTTACTTCATGACCTACATGTTCTGGGGCAGCTTCGCCCTCTCCCGCGCCCTGTCCGTGGGACTGGCCGCCAGATTCAGCGGCCTGCGTCTGATCTTCGCCGATCTGATTATTTGTCTGGTCACCTCCGTTCTGCTGGTGGCCGGCGCCAACAAAATGGAGACTCTGTTGTGGGTGGGGGTGGTGATTTTGGGATTCGGCATGGCTCCCGTCTTTCCGGCCTCCATCTCCTGGATCGAACGTTACCTGCCCATCGACAACAAGACGGCTTCGGTCTTCATTCTGGGCGCGGCCCTGGGTCAGTTGACCATTCCTCCGGTGATCAATCGGTTCATCGACAGGGAGCCCATGGTGCTGATGTACGTCAACATGGTGGTCAACGTCTTGTGTTTCGTCACCTTCGTCGGACTCTGGCTGCTGTCCTCTCGGCAGGGCGAAAAGTACAAATCCACGGTGGATCGGAACACTTACCGGTTGGCCAATTTCGACGAAGTGGAAGACGGCCTGGAGATGTCCTACGGCAATTCTCACTGGCAGAATAATTATAATTCTCGCATTCTGATGAAAAAGTCGGCGGGAAAGGTGACATAGACTGCCCGGTGCCAACGTAGCGTTTTTAATCTCGTACCAAGGTCCGATTTTATCCGTTGCCGTCGTTTTAAAAACAATTCGGAGAGGAAGATAATTCGGAAGACCGTCCGTCTTGGACGGTACGCCACCGGGTGGAAATAAAGATGGAGTTTCCTTCCGGATAATGTACGGGTTCGATGCCGGCGCGTAAGAAACTAGAAAAGAACCGGAGATAGTCGACGATTCGCGTTTAGAGAAAAAATCGTTGCCTACGAATTTTCTAACGTCCTAGTTCTACCACGGAGGAACCGATCTACGGACGTTCCAGCCGGTATTTTTGTCACTTCCGGCGACGGCAGACTTTTATTGTTAAAAAAAACTTACCGTATTAGAAAATACTCGTTTAATTTATTACCGTGTAAATAGATTTTTAATTTGGCCCAGAATGTACAGAATAACTTAACTAATTTATTGCGGGAGGTCCAGTTATCCCCTTTACGTGTACACTTGTAAAAAATTTTGTAATAATCGACCGACGGTCGAATCGGGGTTCGCTCCCGTCCGTCACCCGAAAGAAGACAGTGTCGTTCGTGTATTCCAATGCAGTTTAATAAAATATGTCGGAATGCCACGAAATTTGTTCGAAGGAAAGTTTCTTTACGGAATTTCACAACGTCTCTGTGGTCGGCGTTTTAAATAAATTTTACCAATACGGATGCTTTAAAGCGTTAATAAGAGTCGCGAGTCGAAACATACTACCTAACCGGTATATAAACACTGGAGCAGCATTGTCCGGGTATAAAACTATCGGTTTTTAAACACAATCGCGTATTACTAAAAATCCAACACCGGATATTTGATTTATCTCGCGTTACGTCTGTACGAGTAGTACTATAATATTTACGTAATTCGATCGTAATATAAGTAATATCTAAAATATGAAAACTCGATCGTATTTACGCGCAGTGCTTCGTTAACGGAGGCACGTATCGTCGTAACCGAAGATTGAATTTCGACGCTCGTTACGGAAATTTTACGTACGGCCAGTTTACGTTACGTCAAAACCGCTACCATCGGGGAACCGACTATAAACAAGATGCCCGAAGGAAAAACGAATAAGAAAAAGCCGAAATGGATCGGAGCGTAAACGAAAGTATACTGTACTAGGAAAATCGATAGATACTACACAATATTCTAATATACGTAGTTTATAATGAGAGACGATTAATAATCTATACTAATATAATAAAGAGGTAATGTTTGTATGTATGTAAGTTTGGATGCAGCGGGTAATCTCCAAAACTACTCATCCGATTTCAAAAATTTTTTCACCAATATTTAGAATGGAACTTCAGGATGGACATAGGCTGTATATTATTCCGTTAAACATGGGGGATGGACAGTTCTTTACGGTAAGCCTTACGGAGAAGGTTACCGTAAAGAACTCTGCTTCTATTTATACTATTTTAGATGCGGTTTTTTTGCATTTTTGATTGTATTTTAATAGGGTACGTCAACAGAATGTACACTAAGAAGGGATTTTTCGATATTCCCCCCGGGGGGGAGAGGGACAGGATTAAGACTTACTGTGAAGAACTTCTCTTCTACAGTATTATACTATTTTAGATGCGATTTTTTGCGTTTTTGATTGCGTTTTAATAGAGTACGTCAACAGAATGTATACTAAGAAGGGATTTTTGGGAAGTGTTATACATTTATAATAGATACATTTTGAGCCACAACAAGGCGTGGCGGGGTCTGCTAGTGTTATATAAAGTAAGACTCGCTCGACTCCGACAGCTTTTAAATCGAAATTTAAAATCGCTTGGCGACGATACAAAATCTGATCCTTTTAAAAATATTCCACTAGCATTAGAATAAATTATTTAAATAATGTAAAGAAAGATCGTCCGTATTGGAACGGGAGACGATCGGCCATCTCGTTTTTTCGTCAATCTACAATATAAATTTCAACGGTTAACTTATTGCAAATGTACAGTACAGTACGCCCTCGAGGATTTTCGGAGACGGCGTCTAGCGACTACCAGTTCTGCCCTTTGAATCCAGTGTTCGAAAGGCATTTGCGCTTTGCGGACAATCTATAATGGTAAATTTTAAGAAGAAAAAGTAATTAAAGGAAACGAAATAAGCGTAGCGAACCTTACACGAAAATGTCCGGTAGAGTTTTAAAATACGTAATATCCGAAGTAGAACGCCAAGATATATCGATAACTTACAATACTGACTAAAGAAGTTAATATATAGAGAGTTATCGTATCCCGAAAGGTTTGCGCGATACTTTACCACGACCAAACGATCGTTCGATGCGTAATTACGTATACCGCGAGCGGGACCGGGGTGTCCGCGACACCGGAAGACGAGCGGAAACATCCTTTTCAATTTTTACGCTAGGTCTGTAGACTCGGAGAATTCATTTTTCGCCGTCGAAATAATTTAAATCCAGACCCGTCGCATTTGTCACGCGGTTATTTTAATTTAACCTTACTAGTATAGATATTTACGACGATTTCTATGGTAATAAATAAATAATAGAAATCGGCGTACCGTCTTGCCGACGCACGTTTTTTCTTCTCCCATTCGGGAAATATTTTTAATCTTTCGCGTATTTCGGCATTACGAGAAAATTCGCGAAAGAAAATTTCGATATTTTTCCTATTTCGGATTTGCCGAAAAGAACAAAACAATATGGCGATTCGAAACCGTATTTTTTACGTTAGTCGACGCTACCTCGACCGTCGGACGAGGCGCCTCTAGTGGCGAGTTAATGAGTGCGAATCGTCGCCTCCGTATAATATATAAGAGCGGACTTTTGGTATAATATATGGTTGCGACGCAGCAGACTCATTCGGATACAATTTTTTTGTGTCTGTTGTAGAAATCGGGTATAAACAGAAAATCCAACTTACTCGGTTAAGGCACGGGACTAACCTAGATCCTACTATGGCGGGAATAAGATCCCGCCGTCCTATTCGGCCGATTTTCGAAAGCGTAATAACTTACCCGGGTAAAAGCCAGTCCCGTTCTCCCCTAACAAAGCGACCGCGTCTAACTAAATTCGTATCAAAGTTCTGTTCTATATTATATAAAGTCAAAAACGCCGAATAGGACCCGCGAGCGTTTTTCTTTGTTGTTATATACCTATTTTCTTATTGTTATATACCCGCGAGCGTTTTTCTTTAATTATTATTATTCGTTTAAGGAAAAGATGTAACGAACAACGGATGCCATCTCGTCTTAAGAATTCGGGAAATTGGCCTACTCGTAACCCGAGACGTTCTTGTCCTCGAGGTAGTAGAAAATGTCGGGGACGGTTCCCCCTAGCGAAGGTGCGCGTCCACGTAATTTAATCTTTTCTTTGTTCGGGTCGCCGGTTTTGCGGTCGAGGAACGAAAACCGATAGGGGTGACGGATGCGAATAGATACGGGCTAAACCGCGTCCGTCCTCGATTTAAAATGTCCCGCCAGACCGGGCGGAAAAGCTCTACCTATAGCGACCCGCCCGGGGGCTTAACTACGGAGAATTTAAATTATCCAGCAAATAAACGGAAGAGCCGATACTTTTTACATTTATTGTGTTCGAACGTTTTAATCGTCAAATATTTTATTTACTTAAACTGGCGTAATGTAAAAAAGCCGGAGGCTAGGAATTTCCCCCCAGCGTTACTTTTATTCCCGTAAAAAACCGGATTTACGTCTCGTCGAGGCGATACCTAGTAACTAACTTATGTAAATGCTCCAGATGGCTCTTATCGGCAATCGTCTTAAATAAAAGATAAAAGTCATTAAAGTAGATAACGCGATTTCTTCGGCCGTTGCCGACCGCCGTATCGACTTTTAACCAATTTAGGGATAAAAATTGAATTATATTTTGAGAAATATTTGTTTTTAACGCTATTGAGTTATATTTAATCTATCGAGTCCGTTTAAAAATAACGTATTATAAAAGTTTTTAATTCGCCTCGTAAAGTTTGACATTATTAAAATACTGGGAAAATCTACGAATTTCCCTATATTTGAAGGGAATAAATATCGGGAAGTTTCCCGATTTCCCTAAACGATTTAAATAATTATTTATCGGATTTTTTCCATCTCCGCGACTTTTTGTTTAGCCGGGGAAATCCTATTCACGGATCCATCATTAAAATGTAATTGATAAATATGCTAAATAATTGTTGTTGTGGAAAAATTCCATCATTTTCTGCGAAAGAATGGACGATTGTCGAAGAATGAATTTGCGCGTTTTAATCTACTAGCGGACGACTCCTCCATTGTTTCTCAACCGCTATCGCCACATTTTCGCAATTCTATAAAGGAAGGAACTGCGAAACGTTTGAAAATTTATCATAAATTGCTTTTTCCATTATAACTTTTTTACCCGTATATTTATTTTATTATACGACGAACCAGTCGACGGGAAACGTAATACTATACTTAAAATAGCCAAGGCAGGCGACCGTTAAACCCGGTCGAACGAAATTCTTTAATAAAACTATTAAGTGTTTGGTCGGGGGAAATAATTTAATGAGATTCGCGAAGAAAAAGTCTGTAAAATACGTCGCTGCCGTTGCCAAGGCGACGGTTTGTTTTTGGAAAGATGGCGGCCGTCCGCTCGATTGCTGGCGTGGGAAAAATTCTAAGTCGATTTAGGTCAGCCGGCGACGGGAAAAACATTGGTGGCGTAGCTAACGCGTTTACTCGGGCGCCGTTGTTATTAATTCGCTAACATTAATGCTTTTAATTATAAGACCGATACACGATTTGTTTCCAGTGCTATCGTCTTCGTTTTCCAGACGATAACGCGACTTACTTATCGACGTTTTCGAGGAGAAAACGCGATAATTCTAATGATTTTTTTTCGAAAAGTTCGATAAAACCCTTTGACGAAATGCCGACTCGTTCTACGGACTTTATCCCGTTTTGTCGCGATAATTTGACAATTTGCTACAATAATTACTTCCAGATACCTAACGTTAGCTCCGATTGGTTAACTAATCTGCCGCGATGTTTTCTCTTCCAATCCACGTCCAACTCGTTGTCCTGACGCAATCGGCTTTCCCGACGATCGATAATTGCCGGCAGATCGGTCACTCGGCATCCGACCAGGAATCTACACGTGTCGAAGATGAACAACGGGCACGCTTCCGAAGACGGTCGAGGGGGAGAATTGCATTTTGCCACCAAGGCCCTGCACGTCGGCCAAGAACCCGAGCAGTGGACTCACAGGGCGGTGATTCCCCCCATCTCTATGTCCACCACCTTCAAGCAGACGGCCCCTGCCCAACATGCGGTAAACAACCTTCTGTTATTCTTACCTTGTTCAATATGGTGGATAGTTTTTAGGTCTTTTAATAAACAGATAAAAGGGGATAACCTAAAAGGTTATCCCCTTTTATCTGTTTATTAAAAATAAATTAATATAAATTTAACTTTTTAAAATATATTAATATATTTCAAAATTGCATTATAGTCTGTTGTTTCCCGTTTGCGTGAGTGCGGCTACAATATTCTTCAAATTTTTCTTTTTGGTCTTTAAAGGTTAATTGTACCCGAAATATTTAATATGTTTTAAAAGAACGGGCGCCCGTGGAAACGAAAAAATTACCGCCCGCCGGTCGGTCCCGGGTTTTAATTCGGTCGGTTCCGTCCGCGGGAAAAATTTAGCCCGGCTCCGTCGGAGAAGAAAAAATTACGCGACGGAGAACGGCCGACCGGTCGGCGCTCGGAGTGCCGGGGGATCTCTCCCAGACGCCGGTTCTCGCCCTTTGACTCCTCGGGTCGGACGAAAAAGAAAGAGTCGCGGGGACCGAGATTTTCGAGTTTTCGCGTGAACGTGTACTTTTCCAAAATTGTATTGCGTATCTTTGGGTGTCGTGCTTATACTAAATGATAATGCTACAAAAATCTTAAAATTATTAACGCAATTTTAAGGTTTTTATAGTGTTGTTGTTTAAACGTATTGCTTGTTGTGCTTTATATTATACGACAATATATTTGTCTATAATTTTAGTTGTTACTTTTTAATTTAAACACAATAACAAAAATAAATAATGATTACTTTTTATGTGACTTTGCACAAAGTTTTTATATCTTTTATGTAGAAAAATGGACCCGGTACTACCTTCTCGCGAATGCCACCGTTAAAGGATGGCCAAAATACCAGAGAACTACATTTTACAAAAGCTTTTGTTGCAAGGTAATGAATGGTGGAGAAAACGTGCTTTGTGAGGAAGGATACGTCGAACGATGGCTATTTATTGACTTACGTTTGAATATTGGACCCGCGACGTTCGATAGACGATAAATACGTCTCTCTTAAGTCGAGGCCCGAACTTTTTGACCGTCGACCTATATGAGGATTCCTCCGCCTTTGTCGACTGCCTCTTTTGTTTTCTAGTACGGTCCAAATAAATAAATCCGATAAGCGCATATTAATCCGCAACCATTTTCATAGAAAAGATCTACTTATGTCGTGCAAATTTACAATATCCCAAACTGTCGTAGACCTGCTCTATCGGAATAATAATTTTTAACGGATCATTTCCGTTAATCCCAGAAAATGCCTAGCTGACCACTTTGAAGGCTCCTGTCTTAAACAAACAATTTTATGACAATTGTGCAATATTTATTGATCCAATCTTTTTGTGATTAAAATGTTGTGTACTGCAAACAATGAAATAATACTGTTTAAATAAATTTAATTCTACACATTTTTAATTTATTTGAATTTACTTTATGAAATTCAGAGATTTTAATTCTATTATGCAAATATATAACTTTCATTTAAAAGAAAGGAACAATGATTTGTTGATATAGTCAATACTTTTATTAAGATGTTAAGTAGATAACAGAATCATTTCAACTATCACAAACAAGAAGGATGCGATTTTAAATAAATAAAAGATCCTTCACTGTAATGAAATTATTGCAAGATATTTGAAGATTCGTATAAAATGGTACATTTCTAATATTGAAACCTTATCCAATTGAATATTTTTAGGTTTGTTTCTTTTATCAAGATTGCATTTCATTAAATAGGCAATGTGTAGATTTATTGGCATTGTTAGACACTTAGGAGGTTAGTATATCTTTTGGAATGAGTTAACAATATAATTCAATAGTCGATATTAAAAATGTAAAATTCAAACACTAAAATATTAAATTAGAGTAACATCTTGATACAAAATTAACAGTAAATTGTGATATAAAAGTCTTATTAGATTGATGGTAATGTAATTTCATTTTTTTCATCTCCAATAATTCCAAATAGTCGAATGATCGACATTCATTCATTCTGCTCTTTCTGAGGATGGTAGCCCATCTGTTTTCTGCTACCGTTTGCTTTTAAACAGTCTTCCAGGAAAATATGTAAAAATAAATAATGCTTTAGAGAAATTTTTTTAATATAAATTTATATGCTGAAACTTTCAACCACTGTCCCTATCCCTATGTATCCCAACATGGAAGTAGTAGTATGGGTTATGCTTATGGAGCCATGCAATGACAGCCTGTTTTATTTCATATTTATAAATGTGAACTGGTGAAATATTGCTTCAAAGGATCACATAGATGATAGTAATCACTGAGCAGAAAATGCTGGATCACACTGCATAAAGAGGATGCTCCAGCACATNGTAGCCCATCTGTTTTCTGCTACCGTTTGCTTTTAAACAGTCTTCCAGGAAAATATGTAAAAATAAATAATGCTTTAGAGAAATTTTTTTAATATTAAAATTTATAAATTAACAAGAAATAAGTTTATGATAGAATAAATAAATTAATTATTAAATATTTTTAATAACAAAATGGGTAATTTTGTAATGTTTTAGGGATATGAATATTCTAGAAGTGGTAATCCTACCAGAAATTGTTTAGAAAAATGCATTGCAGCTTTAGAAGATGCAAAATATGGTGAGTAGCACATTTATTCTTATCTAAAATATATATTTTATTATTAAATACATAAGCAGAATTAATATCATAAAGTACTCAGCAAATCACTATAAATATATCTAACACCTTATCCTTGCCATGAAATATACAGGTAACCCCTGTATAACACGGTAGTTACGTTCCAAAAAATTGTCGTGTTATGCGAATCCGTGTTATACGAAACAAAGAACTAATACGAAAAGGAGAGTTAGGTTCCAAAAATTAAAAAACATGCTAGTATATTTTCATAATTAAGATAAATATCTTCATTAAAATTTTTTTAAGTGATACATATTAATATAAATTAAACAATATTTTCTTCGTCATCACTAAAAACACTATTAATTAACCGAGAGCGTTTTCTTTTTGGCAAGTTATCC
>NW_019385398.1:109741-175803 GCF_000671375.1 Centruroides sculpturatus
TAATATCATAAAGTACTCAGCAAATCACTATACATATAACTAACACCTTATCCTTGCCGAGAAATATAATTTATTTCAAACAAACGTTTTCAGCCTGATTCACAGGCCATCTTCAGGTTGAGAACCAAATTTGAATTAAAGGATTCTATTAATGGAATACAAAATTCAAAATTAAATAAGCAACAGAATAAGATAAAATAAAAAATTAAATATTAAATAACCAACGGAATAACATAAAATAAAAATATAAAAATGTAAAAAAATGTATTTAGAAGTATTAAGAAATACAATTACTAACACATCCAATAAAATTACTATTTTGACTGGTTAGAGCTCTTATTAAATTTCTTAACTATACACTTCCATGCAGAGGGAAGACTTTCTGCATCCCTCGCATCCCTGAGAGCAGGCTTCCCATAGGGACCCCTCTTCTCTGTCTGTAGATCTGCCCATTAAAAGCAAAACAAGATTCACAACACACCAATCTAGCCATACCCTCTACTTCCTCTGTATAACTAAGAAACTCTGAGTTTTTGCCGTATAAGAAATCCAAAAGTGCCTCCTTGCATGATTCTATCTTTACTGACGGATACATGTTCTCATAGTCGAAAACAGTTGCAACTTCATCTTCCATTAATGTAATATTTTGCAGATCTTTGACCACTTTCATAGGATCATGTGCAATATTTTATATTATGGAGAAATAACAGCAGGATTAAGGATTTTTTGGATAAGATCAATGATAACAATGATGGCCTTACTTTAAGATTGGAGCAGAAGGATTCCTTGGATCTACATTTTCTAGACATCGGTATTAAATTCAAAAAAGGCCATCTGTCCACTAGCGTTTTTATAAAACCATCCCACAGCCCATTGTATATTCCCTCCCAATCCAAGGATACGTATAAATATAAAATTGCAGCTTTCAGAATTTTAATAAGAAGGGCATTTTTGTATTGTGAAACAGTACAAGACAGAAGTAAAGAAATAAATAGAATAACGAGCGTGGCCAAGACCCTAGGTTACCAAAAAAGTGCAATTCTGGTATGAAGTTAGGAATGTATGAAGCGATCAACAAGAAAGGATCTTTTAAAAATGCTCCCACTGGAATCATAAAATTTACATATAATGAAAGTATGAATAGCGTTATGAGATTGCTTGCAGAAAAGATTCAAGAATGCTTATAGAAAGGGCCTCTTATTTATACAAAATCCTCAGAAATGATAAGGATGCTATAATGTCAGAGGAGAAAGCAGGTGTTTATAGAATTCCTTATGAGAATATGCAATTGGGCGTTAAAAAAGACTATATTGGAGTAACCACCAGGAATTTGGGACTTAGAATCAAGGAACATAGTTATAATATCAGAAAGGAGTCTAATTCAACAATTTTGTCCCAAATGGTGCAAGCACCAGGATCAGTAGTCAAATGGAATGAGGCAGCCATCATAGAACCTTTATCTTCCCCATCTTTGGCATTGACAGATTTATAGGAGTAAAATACAGGAAGGCTGTTTAAATGCGAGGGATGCAGAAAGTCTTCCCTCTGCATGAAAGTTTATAGTTAAGAAATTTAATAAGAGCTCTAACCAGTCAAAATAGTAATTTTATTGGATATGTTAGTAATTGTATTTCTTAATACTTCTATATACATTTTTTTACATTTTTATATTTTTATTTTATGTTACTCCGTTGGTTATTTAATATTTAATTTTTTATTTTTTATTTTATCTTATTCTGTTACTTATTTAATTTTGAATTTTGTATTCCATTAATGGAATCCTTTAATTCAAATTTGGTTCTCAACCTGAAGATGGCCTGTGAATCAGGCTGAAAACGTTTGTTTGAAATAAATTATATTTCATGGCAAGGATAAGGTGTTAGTTATATGTATAAGCAGAATTATTTAAAACCAGTTCTGATAAGTTTTATATTGATTCTAAATTGCTTGTTACCCAACTGTAGATGATAGGGATGTGATATCACTATTGAAGAATTAGTGATAAATATCATTTTTGAAAACATTTAAACTTGAATAAACTTTAATATAACAAAATCTTTGCAAAACTCAAAAGTTTTGCAAAAATTTTGTTATATATATTATTTTCTTGATTTTTTTATAGCCTTAAATTAATATCTTCTAAATTGCAGCATAATTATCTTATTTATTTATATATATAATAAATATCTGTATATGTTTTCTAGGTCTATGTTTTGCTTCTGGATTAGCTACTACTATAAATTTAACTTATTTATTGAAGTCTGGAGATAGTATTTTATGTTTTGATGATGTTTATGGTGGTATGTATATTAACTCTCTCAAATTCGAAATATTTTAGTAACGATTTAGGATATTTTTAATAAGAATATTTAATTTTTAGTGAAAGTATTCAAATATTGAAGATGAAATTGCACTTTTTAAAATATTGTTAATAATATTATCTTTTTAACAGGAAGTTGATATTAAAAATTAATATTTTAATTTATAAATTAATAAATTTTTAAACAAAAAAGTAATTTTTTAGTACAGTTTCTTAAAATTTAATAAATTTATTTTATATATTTATTCAAATTTATTTTATTTATTTACTTATTCTAGGCACAAATAGGTACTTCAGAGTTTGTGCTGAAAATATGGGCCTTAAAACAATATTTGTTGATGCAAGAAATCCTGAAAATGTTAAGAATGCTTTAAGACCAAATACAAAGGTTTGATTATTTAAATATTAGATAGAAAATTGGTTTTTTTTACTTAAACATTAAAGAAAATCACTTGTAATTAGAAACAATATTTACTTAATATTTTAAATTATTATAAAATGGAACATGTTAAATGACAAATATATAACAACAAAAACTTAATTAAATAAATAACAACTGGAGTAATGTAAAGTAATAAAAAAAAGCTATGTTACTAAGTGCTTTCAAGCTTATTGCTGATCATCAGATCAATAACCTACTTCAAAATTTTGAAATATGTTATTTCATCAGGTGAAATATTATGATGTTATTTGATCAGACAAAATAGTTGTTTAGTCTGATAATGAAAGTAAAAAAAAATATATTAGTAAATAATTTCAAATTTTTTTAGCTTGAAATTATTTATTACTAATATTATACTGTTTTTTCTTTTACTTTATAAAAGCAATTTTAATTTATTTATTTTAGATAATGAATTCACAATTTATGATATGAAAAACCAATCACCTATGTTATTTCTGATATTCACTGATCCTCATGTTTGTGAATAATTGACACCTTATAATCCTTCATGAACATCAAACTTTGAGTTCTATTTTCAATGTTAAATTTGTAATTCATTCCAAGACATTATGTATTACTGCTGTTTTAAAAATATTTCAGAAAAATTAATGATTTTATTAACTAAATATATTGTGCAATGGTTGTTTCAAAAGTTATTTTGTTCAAGCTAAAAGAAATAAAATAAAACAGAAACAACTTATGATAGACACTATATGAATGAGTGAGTGTAGTGATTTTTTAGCATTGCATCTGCTCACGTATCCAATTCACATAGGTACCAACTCTAGTTTACAATTGTATGTTATCTCCCATTTCTGAATAGGAGTTGAATTTTGGTGCATAAATTTTCAATCACGAATGATCGAATTCCCAAATGTTGACTTCTGTGAACGTCGAGAGTACAGTGTAGTTCTACCTATTGTAGGCTTCATATCATAATATATAGCACTTTAACATTTCTATGGATGGTTATGGTTTTATACTTTCTTAATTTGAAATCATAATATTATATAAGAGTTTGAAAAATTAGCTACATACACTTATACAAATCGGGAAATTGAAATAATGGATGAAATGTGATTCCTGATTTGCTAGATCTATACACAATGAATTTGACAGTCTAAATGAGTCTGAAATATTGTATGGTAACTCGTTTTCTTAGTTATAAGATGGTAGAATTATTTAGTATGAAACAACTTATTACTCTTGTAATAATTGATGAAATTTGATATAATAAAAACTTTTTTTATTATGATTAATTTAACATCAATTAAGAATGTTTCAAAGGAAGAAATTAATTTTTCATATAAAAATAATAAAGATATTGTTCACTATGAATGTAATAAAACAATGTAAAAATATGAAAATTTGACATTAATTTATATTTCTTTTCCTTCTGTTTTAAAATAAGTGTAATATTCATGTTATAATATAAATAATAATCATTGCTGCTATTCTAGATAAATACATTTTTGAATCACCCAGTAAGTTTTCACAATATTATACATTTTATAGAGATCTTTACACATAATCTGATGTAACACTGTATTGAAATTTATTAATCTATAAATTTCAAACAAGACTATTTGCAATTAAAAACTTATTACAAGTCTTACTATAATATTAAAATGTTGAACTAGTTTTTCTATGAACATTTTTGAAAAATAACTGCCTTGAATTTTCGTTCATTGTAATATAGTTATGTGTTAAATGTAATATGCAACTAAATCTGATGAAAATGTTGCATGTGATTTCAGTTTTGTTAGTTATATTAATGAATAAACAAACAGAAAATTCTTCATAAAAATATTTTGGTAAGATTTTATATATTTATAATTTTTCTTTTTTGACCAAATATGGCATGTACAGAAAACATTTGATGCAGAATTTGATAAAAAATTTGAAATAATCAACTTCCTTGATTAGTTAAATCTTACATTAATTATATTAGCTTTAAAATTATAATACAGTAGAACCTCCATTATCCGGACCTCCATTATCCGGATTTTCGATTATCCGGATTGTTCAAAATAAACAAAAATTTACGAATTTGCTGATTTGCACTTGGCGAATTATGACACTGTTTATGTACGTGATGGAATGCATAACTTTTTTTGTTTCAACAACGTCTCACCCAGCACAGTGGTCATAAACTCTTAATATATTTTATGTAGTAATAAAAATATAACTTGACATAAGTATTTATAAATAATTTATATTCAAATTACATCATTTCTATGATCAAGGGCGGCGTAAGGCATGGACGACGTGGGCCACCGCCTATGCCTCGCGGTCCGAAGGGCCTCGCGCCTCGAAGGTTTATGCATTACTTAAAAGCCGCGAACGCGACGAAAAAATTTTACTCGTCATAAAACGATAAATAGTTTGTCAAATTTTTATTCATAAAAATGCAGTTTCAACTGCTTTTTATTTTATAAAATCCGTCTTCTTGCGCCACCAGAGGGCCTTTTAAACAATAGGTAGTCTGTTAGCGTTGGTCAGTAGTAGTCCAAATTCAATACGAACGTTTGTTTCTTGAAAATTTGATCACGATTTAAATACAGTATTTACTTTTAATATTACCGATATGTCATCGAAAAGAAAACGTGTTGTATTATCATTAAAAGACAAATTAAAGTATTTGTTTCGATTATCCGGATTTTTCCTTATCCGGACTACCTTCATCCCCAATTAGTCCGGATAATCGAGGTTCTACTGTATATTTCAGATTTTTTCATACTTGTATTTATTAATACATTTTTATAAAACTTTAGTCAAATTTAATGAGCAGTTTCTCCAGTTTTAACATGGAAACAATAATTAACAAGGAGACCTTACAGACCTGATGTCATGAGTCTTGATGAAACTTTGTGTGGTTATTCTACAACACTGACATAGATACCAGATTTTTCACACAACCTGTGAAAGTTTCTATCAGATTTAACATGTTCACAGTTTTTGATGGAATGAATTTCAAACTCCATAATTTCTCCCAAATTGCTCATATCTTCAACACCCTCCTGGATGAAAATGTTTTTGTTTCAAAGCTGTTTTGCTCCCCTTTTTATCTTTAATAGTTTTTTGTCTTCTTCATCTTTTAACATACTTCATTCTAATCTTAGCTCTTTCAGTTAAATACGATAGAATTGATTTTGTTTTCTACATATATAAGAATTTTAATGCTTTATTATTTATATTATTATTTACAAGTTGTAATTTTATGTTTTATTTTCCCTTGTTATGTATACATAACAACCAGGAAAATATTGGAATCGTATGAATTTTGGTCCTCCGAGATTTTTGCAAATCTCCACATTTTGAAATCTGAATAAAAAAAAATAAAAATCATCTCAGGAAAATTCTGTGGATGTGTGTTTTGGCATCTATTTTGTTTAATATCTCAGGTTGGGGTAAAGATGGAGAAACAAAATTTGGTATGGCAGCTTGTATATAAGGGATATTGATGGTAATAAAATTTGGTGGTTAATTAATGGTTGAAGGCGTGAGGAGATAGTGGTGTCGTGATATCTCGAGAGGGGTTAGACTTAATGAAGATGTTATTTGTTATTTGCATGTGCAATTTTTTTTATAAAACTCATCCCTACCCTCAGAATTAAGCTTTTTGCCATTCTATAATAATTAAAAATATAAAAACTTTTTATTACGAAATTTTATAACAGATGGTGCCACACACAATTTTATTAATTGTATTAATAATATAAAAGTTATTTTTAAATAATACAATTAATAAAATAAAAGTTCTTTAAAAAATAGCCAGAAAAGTTATGTAAATCATTGCCAGATTTTTTTATTATTCAGAGTTAAC
Organism: Centruroides sculpturatus; assembly: GCF_000671375.1. Taxonomy (NCBI): domain Eukaryota; kingdom Metazoa; phylum Arthropoda; class Arachnida; order Scorpiones; family Buthidae; genus Centruroides; species Centruroides sculpturatus. The sequence continues at coordinate 116,330 of NW_019385398.1, forward strand.
AATATTTATTTTTTTTCAAAAGATTATGTGCAATGTAATTAATAAAAATATTTTAAAATCACTTTTCTAGATGATTTGGATGGAAACACCAACAAATCCAACAATGAAACTTGTTGACATCAAAGCAATTGCAGATATTGCAAAGAATGCTGCATCTTCTCCAATTTTAGTTGTGGATAATACATTTATGTCATCATATTTTCAGGTCTTTTCATTGCTTTTATTGATTATATATTTAAAAAATTCTTTTTAAATTAATTTTTATTCCAATAGCGTCCTCTACAATTAGGAGCTGATATAGTGATGCATTCTCTGACCAAATATATGAATGGTAAGATTCTATTTGTCACAATACTTTTATGGCTTCTAATTACTGAATCAGGTGAAGTGTATTTTATTAATATTTTTCACTTATAAGTAATTAAAACATATTAGCACATACTTAAAATTCAATAATATATTATTTCAAAATTTTGACATAAGTCAGAAATCTGAAACTAATCATTTGATTTATAATTTGGCATGTTGTAACATATAGCAAGTTATTATTATTATGAAAATATATTATATTTGTTAGTAAAGTTTATTATTAAAACAGTGTTTGTGGCTCCAAGCATAATTTTTTTAATATAAATTTATATGCTGAAACTTTCAACCACTGTCCCTATCCCTATGTATCCCAACATGGAAGTAGTAGTATGGGTTATGCTTATGGAGCCATGCAATGACAGCCTGTTTTATTTCATATTTATAAATGTGAACTGGTGAAATATTGCTTCAAAGGATCACATAGATGATAGTAATCACTGAGCAGAAAATGCTGGATCACACTGCATAAAGAGGATGCTCCAGCACATCCACACAATCATATTGCTGAAACCATTCATAACTTGTGTTATCACGAATCACTCTCCTCTATCTGTCTTGCAAGCACTATCACAAGTTGTCTGTACTTGGAATAAATCAGTGTTATTTCTCATTGTTTGTTTGAAAAAAATAAGGTTGTGTGGTGTGTTTATGAGGATTGCAAAGCTTTGAACACTACAATTTAGAAGAAATAAACAAAGAATATAGCATTTCAAGTGTTTATGAAAAAATAAATTAATTTTACAGAAATATAATACTGAATATTACGTTTAAATTAAGGTAATTTAATTGTTATGAATAATAAAAATTGTAATTCATTCAAATATTTTAAAAATAAAATAAAAATTAGAATTTCTATTAACAAAATTAAACATTAAAATTGCATATTTTAACTGATTTTTCTGACTTATTTTTTTCTTATTGTAGGCCATTCTGATGTTGTTATGGGAGCAATAGCAACAAATAATGAAGAACTTTACACTCGCCTCCAATTTCTACAAAATGGTATTTTATTAATAACTTATTTCTAAATAATTATTTGTAATTATGAAATTATAAAACACACCTTTTGTACTTTTTCAGTAATAACTGTAATCACAGACCAAATTCTTTTGGCCAGGCCTGTAACTTGGGCCAAAAACATGTTCTGTGATTAAAGTTAGTACTAAAAAAGTACAAAAGATATTTTATTATGATTTCATCCAAGAAATTCCAGCTTTTAAGAGAGATTTGTAATTATGATAATATAGTTCTTTAGTAAAGATTATTATTAAAACAGTGTTTGATGCTCCAAACATAATTTTTCTTCTATAAGTTTGCATGCTGAAGCTTTTAAACTCAAAATATATTTAAGGCTCTCGAACATTATAAAGCATTTAACATCTTCTTATTGTCAGAATCTCTATACTGTATAGTTGCAAATGTTCTTTCTAACTAAAATGTGTGAGGTTTCTGTTTGTTCTAAACATTTTTTAAATGACTAAATATTAACTTCTTTTATTAAAAAAAAAACTTTGATGTTAATTGGTAAGAAACAAAAAATAATACCTTTTAAATTTTAAGGTAAATTGTACATTAATGTAGAACAATTGCAGAAATATATACTAGCAGATGAGCCCGTCATTGTTCAGGCAAATAATAACAACAGCAAAGATTAAGATTATCAGATTATTCTGTACTACTAACCATTCTACTATATTATATTATAGTATTTGATTTACAAAGGTTATCTTACATAAGTGTTTATCACACCAAGTGCCCAATCTAACACATTTTTTAAATTGTGTACAGTAGAGGAATAAAGACTTTTTAAAACATGTTAGATTGATCATTCGGTGTAATAAGCTCTTACATAAGATAATCTTTATAGTTATTTAGCTGATCTGACCCATTTTCGTCAGGTGCAAGAATTAGGTCTGCTCCTCCGAGACTAATTAGAAAATTTTTAGATGGGTCTAAAAATATGTCCATTTTCCTGCAAAAATGCAAGAAACCACATCTAAAATAGTAGAGTAGAAGCCGAGTTCTTCAGGATAATCCTTAACTCTCTCCCTCTTCTCCATGGAGAAATTTCCAAAAATTTCTTTCTAGTGTGCATTCTCATGACATGCCCAAACTGTGTACCAAATTTAAACTTTCAACTTCTAACCATTTGGGCTTAGCAATTTATTATTATCATTATCATTATCAACCCATCTCAATTATATTATAAGATTAGGGTCAAATTTATGAGAAATTTTAAACCTCACTTGAATAAAATGATTAATTTTAAATTTTAAAATTAAAAAAAATTTGTCTGGAACATTATATTTCAAATTTGTTTATTTTGGATTTATTGTTTTTGGATTACCCAAAAGGTGGAACTGATTAAAATATTTATTAATTGCCAAAACGTATACTATACGTGCCACTATTTATTTTTCTTTCTTATGATTTACACTTTATACTAACTAAAACTAACTCCTCCCTCCTCTTCCCTTCAGGAGTGAAATTTCTAAAAAATCCCTTCTTAGTGTGCATTCTCATGATGTATCTTACTAAAATGCAGTCAAAAGTGCAAAAAACCACATCTAAAATAGAACAGTAGAAGCAAGTTCTTTAGGTTAAGCCTTAATCTTCTCCCTCTTCCCCACAGGAGGGAATTTTGAAAAATTCCTTCTTAGGGTATGTTATGAGAACATACCCTAACTGTGTACCAAATTTCAACTCCTAACTGTTTTGGCTCTGCACTTGTTGTTGTTATTATCATTATCAACCCATCTCAATTATATATATATAGATGTGACCTAACATTATTGCAATACAATTAATGTTCATATTTTTCTTAACTCTCAAATTATTAAATTTACTTTTTATTGATATTTATTAATAAAATAATTTCATGTTAATAATAAAATAAAATTTATTTTCATATTTATCAAAATGCTCTATAACTTTCCAATTTCAATAGATTTAATTCCAGTATTTAAAATTGGTTGTTCTGAACCTTTAATCTTCATTTCATTAACAATAGAATATATAAGTTCTTAAATATTGTTTGTTTAAAGATTATCTAAAACTTAACTTTGAATAATGTCAGTAATAAGTGTTATTATGATCAAACAGAAAATAAATTGTTTAAATTAATGCATGTAATGTACTTTCAGCATTAGGTGCAGTTCCATCTCCATTTGATTGCTACTTAGTCAATCGTGGCTTGAAAACGCTTCCTGTACGAATGGAACGCCACATGGAAAACGGTTTAGCTGTTGGAAGATTTCTTGAAAAGCATCCAATGGTTGAAAAAGTTCTGCATCCAGGTATTTATATTTTATATAAAAATATTTTAATAGTTTCTTAGTTCTTGTCTTAATAAAGTTTATTCTCTATACACAATCAATTTAAATTGGGAAATTATTATTTTTCTAATTGATGTTGTGATTTGAATAGAAAAAACATTTTAGTATTAGAAAAATTACAATACAATTTTGCAATGATGTTTATACATTTATATATCATGTCTTGGGGGCACTTTTGACAGTGCTGTCTGTTGGCGTTTTTTTTATGACTTACTGTTACAATCTACAGTTCAACTGTTTGCCATTAATTGACTTTATTGAGGATGTCTTTTTCTATCGTAATACTTTTTTTTAATTTTGTTATCTTTACTTATTATTGGAGGAGTTGAACTTAATCCAGATCCAATGTCTCGTACACCACCTTCTTCTCCTCGCAATAAAGCTTTGACTTCTGCTGGTAAACATAGTTGTTCTTCAATGAACCAACATTGAAATCATTTTGACTGGACAATTATTTTGCATCACAGAATATTCCTTCTCAAATACCTCAGAAGAGTGTTTTCTTGAGGACTGTTTTGATATTATTCTATTGAAACTGGAAGAATTGTCATTGAAATTTGACTGGTTGTCTAATTTACACCTGGAAGGAGAAATTACCAAACTTTCATCTTTTAAAACTGTATGTACGGATAAATTTTCTTTTTGGAATTATTATATAGACTGTATAAAACAATTAGAAGAAAAATAATGGTACCATTTCCAGTTTGAGTGGTAATGACAAAGAATTAGTTAATAATGCTAATGGCTTTATTGAGTTGTTTGAAAGACAGAACAGGGAGTCTATTTCTTTTATTAACAGTTATTGAATATTGGGAACTTGGCTTGTATTGTTTGAGCTCTATACTCAAGCTGAGAAAAGACTTATTTTTAAAAATTTAAAGAAAACTCGAGTGTTGCCAGCCTACTCACATATTAGAGTTTTTGATGATTTGTCATATAGATCAAGACTTAGGCATAGAAAATTGTTGCCTTTTTTTGTGGAAGCTAAATTTTTGAATAAAAAAGCATTTCTGAAAGCTGATTGCTTGATGGTGACAAATTCACTTTCAATTTAGAAACAAATGAACTACAAAAGATTAATACTTTAGGTAAATCCAGCCAAAAGGGTTAAGTGGAACATTTACTAAAGATAGGGATAAAACTTTAGTAATGAGAATATTGTCTTGGAATTGTCAAGGAACATTGGACTTGACAGTAAATGACCAAGAGTTTATATATTCATTGCAAAATTATGATTTAGTTGCTTTCACTGAGACTTGGTTAACTAACTATTAAATCTGAGTTCAACAAAGGAAGAACCTGTTTATATTTTTAAACAATTTGCTAAAAAACCAACCGGTCTTGGTTGTCCATATGGCGGTCTCATTCTTGCAGTATCCCAAAAACTAGGTTGTTTGGAATTGTTGTTTAAATCCAATGATTTGATAGTAATTAGATTTAATTGTTGGAAAAATTTTTGTTCACTTAGCTATAGTTTGATAATTGTTCTTGTTTATTTGAGAATAGATCTTTGTGATGTACTGTTAGCTAAAATGGAAGATTTATTTGTTGAGGAATTTTTCTGAGGATGACAGTTATTTTGGGAGATGCGAATACTAGAATAGGCAAGGAACTGGATAATTTTTATGCCAGGAGTAATATTAATTTTTTAAATTCCCAAAGATCTAATGATTTAATATTAATTAATTGTAAAAATCCTTTTCATCTTTGATTTAAGTCATAGGGATTATATATTTTAAACGGTCGATGTATCTCAGATTCCTGTAATATGCTTCTTGTCTAGTCTTGTGTCAATTATACTAGCATTATGACGGCTTTTCCTTTTTTGCTAGACTTATTACACCATGGTAATAATTCTAGCGAATAAGTCTAGTGAAAAAGGAAAAGCCATCATAGTGCTAGTAAAAGTGTCTCAGACTATCTGGCTAAATTTACTTTTCTCTCGACAGTCAGTTTACTGTTATTAAATTAAATCTGTAACAGATATAATTTATCTAATAAATTTGCCTTTTAGATTTTAAACTTGTTGATATTTTTAATTCTTATCATTTTCCAATTTTCAACATCGTTTGGATTTATAATGAATAATGTTTTTACTCTGAAACTTCCAAAAATTCATAATATATGAAAACAAGAAAGATAAATAATTATTTAATTTCTGATTAGTTTGCTATATATTTTAGTTAAAGGGACCTTTCTGTTGGATTCACAGAGTTACTATGATAAACTATTGAAGACTTTGTTAACTTCGGTTTTACAATGTGGAATGGTTAAGAAAAATATTTCTTTATTGTCATTTGAGAAATAATGGTTTGATCGTCAGTATCTATGCTTAAAGAAAACAAAAAACTGAGTATTACGAAAGTATACTCAGTTCTTTGTTTAGAATAGATTTCTAGTTTTGTAGAAATAAAACTATAAATCTATTGGACAAATACTGCAAATTAAATAAAAGCTATAAGTTGCTAAGTAAGGCAAAGAAAAAGTTATTTTTAGCTAAAATAAACTCATTACTATTGAAGACTAAAAATACTAGAGATTTTTGGTTATTAGTTAATAAATTTTGAATTAAGAAACCATATGAAAATGCTATGTCTCCCTTGAATTGGTTGAATTATTTGATAGAGTATTTCATTGGACCAAATACAGTAATTTATATTGATTTAAGCTTTGGTAATAATGTTTCTCTTTTGGATGATCCTATCACTTTGAGTGAATTGGAAACGGTAATCAGAAAATTAAAATTATCTAAGGCCCCCAGGTCTTGATAACATAAGGCTTGAAATGATGAAATACTATTAGATATATTGGATATGTTTCATTTCTTTTTGGACTAATTGCTCTTTTCCTTTATCTTGGAAACAAATTGCTTTAAGGATGATTTATAAGAGGGGAAGTAGGCAAATAGCAATTGGTCTATGATTAGTTGACTTAATTTGTGTATTTAAAAAGGTTTTTTCAACTATTATGGCAAATTGTGTCTGAAATTGGATTGAATGAGTTTAATATTGTTACACCTCTTCAAGGAGCATTTGTTAAAAATAGAGGCAAATATAAATTTGTTTATTTTAGTTGGTCTTATTCAAATATCACTTTTGAAGAAATGAGGGAAATTATATACAGTAGAGCGTCGTTTATCCGAAAGCTGGTTATCCGAAAGCATTCCAGTCGGCAAATTTAAATTTTCGCCAGTGCTGTTGCGCTGCAATCTTCGGCTATTTCTCGGGCTACTCAAATATTTTATGTTTTTGATACTAAATTAACATCTGAAGTATAATTTTTTATTGTTTTTATATTTTTCAATAAATTTATTTTGTTTGTACAAAATAAAAAAATAATTTTTAACGATACAATAGTCTTCGTTAGGCTTAACATCGACGAAAATTCAACGCNTATGATAAAAATACTAAAAATTTGTACAACCTTTTTTCATTTTTCTTGATTAATAAATTTTTCATTTCACAGGAAAAAAATTTGTGAAAAAAAATTTGCATGATAAGATATTAAATAATAATAATCATTCTTATTTAACTAAATTTAATTGAAATAGACAGTTAAACAAAGAATGTAAATTATAAAATTATAGCTAGTACAACAAATAGTTTATAATAAAATTTAAATCAGTTTCACTCAGATTAGTATTTTTCAACTTTTTTCTCATTGTGGACAAGTAAAATTTTATGTGGCCTAAGTAATTATATGCAACTATGAATTATACTTATTTATTAATCTTATATGTGGGGAGTCTGATATTAAAGGTACTGTACAGGCCAAAATCACATTAACATTTATAAATAAAGAAAATATTTAATACATTCCACAAGAAGTTTATTTCTCGATATAATTGCTGTAAATGTAGAGACATTTATTCCAGAATGACACTAGTTTGAACATCCCTTCATGATACTGTTGCTTGTCAAGTTGCTTGAAGTAGTTCAGAACAGTATCTTCCAATTCCTCGTGATCTGCAAAGTGTTTCCATGGAAAAATTTCTTTAAAGGTCCAAATAAATGAAAATCCAATGGGGGGCTAAATTTGGACTATATGGAGAATGTTGCAGGACCTCCCAATTCCGCTGTGCCAACCAGCTTGGTTTGATGAGTGAAGTATAGTCCAGATTTAGCCCCCTTGAATTTTCATTCATTTGGACCTTTAAATAAATTTTTGGTGTGGAAATGTTTTGCAGATCAGGAAGAATTGGAGGCTACTGTTCTGGACTACTTCAAGCAACTTGACAAGCAAAGTACCGTGAAGAGATGTTCAAACTAGTGTCATGCTGAGATAAATGTCTCTACATTTATGGCGATTATATCAAGAAATAAACAAAAGTATGCAGTACTTGTGGAATGTATTAAATATTTTCTTTATTTATAAATGTTAGTGTAATTTTGGCCTGTACCTTTAATATTGGATTCCTCTCATAAATGCTTTATAGAGTTACTGTACCTAATTAAATATGTACAGTAACTCTAGATTACTATTTAAATGTCACCTGTTGTTCAGATTGTACCAACTTCAGTATAGTCAAATATTTTTCTGTGGACTGGTGAAATTTTTTCTTGGACTGGCAGTTGAAAAACACTGACTCAGATATCATGCAAAAATTATTAAAATATCCATTATCATATAATAATTGATATATAAACATGATCTAACTGCTCTTTGTAAATGAATAAATGGAATAATGTGAAATATGTATTCTTTTTAAAAAATCTTTTTATATATAAAGTTATCATTTTTTTAACATACACACACATATATATATAAACTTTATCATAAAAGATACTATAGTAAAAGAAGTGATTGTTAAATTAAAGTTACACTATTTTATCTGTTTAATTTGTTTCTAGAAAAAACAAAAACATTATTTGTATCTAGTTGTTCCATTTCATTTTGCTTATTACTTGGTTTTAAAAATAAAAAATTATTGAAATTGGATTTTAAATCAGGAAGCAATTGGCTTTATCCATTAAGTTAATCTTATGAGTTTTGAAAACCTGTGTTAATGTACACTGGGTTTACCACATACTTGAACTTCATAGACAAAAGTCCAATCCCAACATAGTAATAAAAACTACTGACATGTTTTTATCTTGATTAATCAGACACTAACATATGCAAACAACAGACAAAAATTTCCTACCATTCCTACTCTCCAAAACTTTTGTAAAGTGAACAGTACAATGGGTTTATGTTTCTCAAAAATATTGTTTAAAAAATATTATGCTTATCTTTGATGCTATTATTTGCAAAATTTCTTTGTACTCTTAAACTTGTCAAAGTTTCCACTTAAAATGAAAAGAGAAGTTTAATTTTATTTTAAATCAAGAGACTCTTTTGATACATGTAATATAACAAAATCTTTCGATTATATTATATAGTTTTGGAAATATTAGCATGTAACACATTATGTGTAGCAGCCTGTATATCTTAAATAGTAAAGAGCAAGTAACAAACCATTAAAAATATTTCACTTGAAATTTTTATTGATCTGTAATTTTTTTTTAAATTTTATTCTAGAAAATATCTTTTATAAGACATACAATTTTATTACACAAGAATAAAAGATAATAATTTTATTAATGTATAACAAACTATTTAAATTATAATTAAATATATTAAATTTTATTATTATTTTCTAATATAATTAATAATTTGGCGCACACATAATTATGTGTGCCAAATATAACAGATAACTTACTTTATCAGAAGTAGAAAAACCAATAGCATCAAACCAATCTTCTAAGGCTATTAAACAATGAGAAATTACTTGTTTTGTCAATCCAAGTTGTTCCTACAGAAAACATTTCAATTTTAGAAATAACAATGAAAAATTTTAAAAATTTAACTCTACAAAATTTTATTTTACATTCATTTAAAATTTATGAAACTTTTATGATTAATCTTATTATTAATAATTGAAAAATTTATAATTCAATTTCATTTTACTTTCTCTAATAATTTAACAAAAGTAAATGAAAAATACAGTAGGCCCACACTAATTTGGACTAATTGGGGAAAAACCTAGTCCAAATTAATGAGGCTCAAAATGCATGGTATAGTAACTCAACAATAATAAACAATTGCTTGCTATTGTTGAGTTACTGTCTAGTGATAATTTTAGAATCCTATTAATAATGTGTATATAATAACTTGTAATAATTGTACTGCTAATGTATAATGTAATGTTAGAAAATTGTCACCATAGCCTGTTTTGTAGGTCACTCAATTAATAAGAGTCAGTAAGGACAAAATGCATTTTGGAATAAGTTAATTAAATAAACTGGGTGTGTAATAAGCTTGTTCATTAGTCATATGTAACTAAGTAGTTTTTGTAATTAAATAATACAGGCAAGAAGCTTTTTAATATATTATCTAAAAATATGTTTAACAAAAAAATAAAACCATTTAAAAAAATATAAATTTTTATGATCAATAATATATAAAAGCTAGATCAAACTCATTAATTAATCTATAACATAAACTAATTTTATTTAAATACTTACAGGAGATTTTAAATGAGATATCAAAGCCCACATGGGAGTAGCTGATCCCTCTAATTCAGCAGAAAAAGCAGCATAATACGTATTTGGCTCAAATTCTACATGTTGCGATAATTCTCTTTGATTAACATTCATGCCTAACAAAGTAAAATATTTTTAAAATTCAAATATTGTAACTAGATGGAAAATGTGATGAGCTCATTTATCAAATGTTGATTATTTTATAACAAACTTTTAAAATATAAATTTTTTTGTTTCTATATTATTCAATATATTTATTTTGTTTGTGAAACATAATTTTTTACGATACAGTAAACACGATTATTATTTTAAAAAAAAATTAGGCTTAACATCAATGAAAATTCAACATGGCGTCACAGGCAACAAATAAAAATTTCAACATCGAATAGGTTAATGTAATTTGAACACCAACTATATAGTGTATTCACTCAGACACAAGGCAAATTTCATTATTAATTTTTATTTAGTTGATACATGTACTTAATGTTTGTACACATTTTGGGCTATTCTTGCCTCTCCTCAGTCAACTTCAAATCACAGGTCTTTGTAAACTTAAATTCATTTTAAACACTTGATTAATGATAAGGGTCGAAACATATAGAAGTGTTTAAAAACAAATTTAAGTTTACAAAGATCTGTGATTTGAAGTTTACTGAGGAGAGGCAAGAATAACCCAAAACGTGTACAAACATTAAGTACATGTATCAACTAAATAAAAATTAATAATGAGATTTGCCTTGTGTCCGAGTGAATACACTATATAGTGAATACACTATAGTGAAACCGTGCTGGTAATTGTTTTGCAAGTACTAAATGATGATATCTGTTGATTTCTATAACATTTCATTATGAAAATTATATATATTCTTAAAATCTATTCACAAATTGCACAGTGTGATATAAATACACACTTTATAAAAACTATAAAATTCATAACCTATAGTCTCTTATATAAAATTTGATGAATTACTGATCTTATAAGATATTAATTGCTGATTATTTTTCTAATTATTTTAAACAATTAACTGATAACTAATAAATTGTTCATGTCAGCATTAAAATGTTTTATAATTGATCTGAAGATTTTAATTTTTATTATTACAGTAGAACCTCTATATTCGTCACATTTTGATGACTTTTCCCCCATATTCGTCAGTATTTTCTGTATTCATCATCATTCTCAACACCAGCAGTGGCGCTACAATCACGCCAATTATCTAGCTGTGTTACCTTAGTGTTGCCAATTTAGTGGATTTATGAACAATCTAGCTATGGAAATTATCTAAATCATAATAGCATTATAAAAATAGCTAGACCATCTAGATATTAAAAAAAAACAAACAATTTTTATGGAAACAATATGATTTGAATATTTTTATTAAAATATGTAGCTATAAATTTGAATTTTGAGTTGACAACACAGTGTCAGCTAGCTGTAGTTAATCAGTTTGCTTTGTGCGGTCCTCGTGTGTGTTCTTGGTTTCTCGTGTTGATTATGTGGCCGAGGACATGGAGTTGGGAAAGCACTCGAATGCCACTTACTCGGCATCTGGTCGGTGAGACTAGCCCTCGGTCATTAAACAGATGGCTTTGTATAAGTGAAAGAATGCAGAGAGAGATGATCTAATAATCATCCTTCTCCTACATCAGGGTTCCCAACACCAGCTAGTCAATTCCACGGACTAACACGCGTAAACAATTATTATAATTATTATTGTTGATAAGGAAAAGGAGTATCAAGGAGGCTTAATTAACATTTAGCGAGTGGGATCACATAGGTAAATCAAACAGAAACGAACTACATTTGATTACCAAAAGAATGACAAAATTTAATATAAACAGATTAAATGGATAAATACATTAAAACTATTATAGAAATAAGAATACAATTTCATGGAATTACAATGATGTATTCTAGGCCTGTTCTCCTGGAGGGATTCAAACTATCCTAATTCTAATTAACCTATGTGAGAGAGAGAGTTTACATTGATCTAACAAATTATCTTCTCAGTTCTTTTCTTCTTTTTCCGTGCTTACATTATATCGGAGAGGATCGGGAAGAGAAGGGAACCTTGCAACATAACTGCTAATGTGCGCCTTCTTCAAAGTCGTCGTCGTCGTCTTCTATATGACCAGTTGGGTTCCAGGTACTATCAACATTTTATGTGGTAATCTTCTTTTGAAGGGCTACCTAGGTATTTGTATGGTAATCCTCATTTGCAGGACTACCTCGAGTGGCAGGAAAATGCCCCTATTTATAGAGAGCAGACAGCTCTAGTAGACGGCCAAGTAACGTGTGCAAAGGCCGCATCTGAATCATCTCGAAGTCGGCCGTCTAAAGGAAGTTCAATTTTCTCCTCTTGTAGAATTGAAAGAATTGTACATCTTTTGTAAATTATCAGTTATAAAATATTTTCTAATTGAAATTAGGTCATTCTTTTAATGATAATTTCTTAAAAATAATCAATCCCTAAATCTGGACTGACAATTATTTTCAAAAACTCAAGTTCCAATGGCTCCAACAAAGCACAATGCAGAAAAACAGCAAAAAAAAAGGAAAACTGTTTAAAAAAATTATTTCTATTGTTGCTCTACCTCTAAGTCTGAAAATGGACAGAGTAGAGAGGTTGTGGCCGAAGTTTTCATCTCTAAAATGGGAACATCGAGCACCACCATCTTGTAAGCCTAGAAGTTTGACAATGGCATTCGGAACGTCATTGGAATAATGCTCGACATTCCAAATGCCATTATCAAACTTCTAGGCTTACAAGATGGCAGCACTCAACGTTCGACATTCACATTTCAGAGATGAAACTTCGGCCGCAACTTCTCTAGTGTTTCCAACTTAGCCAAAGGATTTAATATGCCGAGATCATAACTTGAATTACCTAACGTTTTAATTGATGGTATGTCTTCTAAACAATAATAACCTTACTTTTCTTCCCCTTCTACCACTATATCTTTATTGTACTAAATAAATACAGTAAAGTTTTACAAACAACAAAATTTTTATTGTTTTATCTTTTTTTAAGATGGGAACGGATTAATTGAATATCAGTTATTTATTATGAGAAAAATTGATTTTATATTTGTCATTTTCCATATTCATTAGATCCTTAGGAACAGATTAATGACGAATATAGAAGTTCTACTGTAGTCTAAATCTAATAGTCAAGAAAATGAAAAGAAAGACTGAATTGTTTGATTTTGTCAACTTATTTTGAAATTAAAATATATAGTAATGAATCAAATTATTTTTAAAGTTTCATTTTGTTTATTTTAAATCAATTACAAAGAGTTTTATAGACTATTATATGAATTAGGAAATATACAAAAAGAATTAAGTATTAATTAATAAACTCGCAGATTTCTTAGGATTTTACGATTATTCATTTATAAATCAAAAGGTTGATAATGAGTTTTCAAATTATTATTGTTTTGATTTTTTTAGATGTGTTTTTGATACACTTTTTGTTTAAAATGTATTTTCTCTTATGACTAAAGGTCTTCCAAGTCACACTCAGTATGAATTGGCAAAACGACAATGCTCTGGATTCAGTGGGATGGTTAGTTTTTACATAAAGGGTGGCCTGGAAGAAGCACAAACGTTTGTCAAAAGTCTGAAATGCTTCACTCTTGCCGAGAGTCTGGGTTGCGTCGAGAGTTTGGTAGAAATACCGTAAGTTGTATTGGACATAATTATTCTATAGAATAGGTTGTTTTATTAAAACTAATACAATTTATATCATTTCTATTATTATTCTTATATTCCTTTACAAAAGTGAAATAATATTATTTTAAAATTTGGTTCATTTTTATTTTTATTGTTTATGTTTGCACTAACAAGAGAATATTTTTCTAATGTAACATTTATAAAGTACTGATTAATCTTCATACAAAGAAAATTTTGGTATTGGTGCTTTTTTCAAGAGCAGTAACAGGGAATACTATCAGTTTACAATTAGTTACAAATGAAATACGAATTTATGAACTTTTATGCAAAAACTAATTTGAAGACGTAGTCTGTCTGAAGTTGGTAACCACCGTTTATTCACTTCTTGTGTTCTAAAATACAAACAATTGACGACCTGACCTTTCTTTTTAGGCTATTTGGCCGTCAAGTTTAAAAACATTCCTTTAAAAAATAGAAAAATATCCAATTAAAATTACAAAGTTAAAATTGAAACTGGCAGATCTTACATACATCATTTTTCTTTCCATCCTTACCGCTCGGGGATTTTCATGCTTTATATCCACTGAGGAAAATGCACTGGTAAATGTAGATTTTCATAGCCTCCACCTGGTGATGAATCTTTGCAAAAGTTTCAATTGTAGAATTTCATCAGATTGCAATTTTACAAAAATTAATTTGAAGACGTATTTTTCTGATAGACTACATCAGACAATTTCAGTGTTTTTTTAAAGGAATGTTTTTAAAGTCGACAGCCAAGCAGCCTAAAAAGAAAGGTCAGGTCGTCAATTGTTTGTATTCTGGAACACAATTGAATAAATGGTGGTTACCAATTTCAGACAGACTATGTCTTCAAATTAATTTTTATAACATTGCCATCAGACAAAATTCTACAATTGAAACTTTTATACAGTAAAAACAGAATTCGTGATAAAAATAGAGACTTAAGCTATTGATTTCCTGTTTACATTTATAGGAAAATGGAATTTAACATTTATCAGTCTTCTTCTTCTTTACCCTTAATTCAGTGAAGCCTGGGTTGGGCCATGGATCAAAGACCTCCATATCTTTCCACCACTTCTCTGCAAACACCACGGTTACATCATCAGTTCTTTTTCTTAGGTCTTCAGCTATCTTGTCCTTCCACCTCTTCCTGGGTCTTTTCCTAGATCTTCTTCCCTTCATCATCATCTCCAATACCAACTTTGGTATTCTATTCTCTTGGTATGTCCAAACCGTTTCAATTTAATTTATTTTATCTTCTCCAAAAATTTTTAATTCCTGTTTTTTCCCTTATTTCTTCATTGGGCTGCAATTTGAAAAAATTGCAAACCTATAAATTTTCACTGTGTTGTGTGTGTGTCCTTCCTTAATCTCAAGAACAATGTTAGATGGATGAAAGTCAAGACTAGATATGGAAAGCTTAAAGACAGGAGGGCCCAATTAATCTTATGACTTCTGGTCTAGACTGAAAGTTCGTATGTGATTTCAATTCAGAAATTTTCCGTTGAATGGCATTACATAGATGAATGTAGTATGATGTAGAGGGACAAGATATTACTAATTTGAGATTGAGAAATATTTTAAATTAACGATTGTCATAATGCCAAGCTACACTTTTTAATGTCACGATAATTTTTGCTTGTCTGTTCTGGGATAATACTAAGTAGTGTCATTAAGCCAAACAAATATGTAAGGAACAATTGGCGGGAAATGTGATACTGAACCTCACAGTGTCCTCATTACAAATGACACTTTTGTTTACAACTCTCATTTACTGAAAGATTAGTGCAAGCTATCATTAAGTCTAGATGACTATCAGATACATACATACTTAAATTTCTATTTTATTGAAACATAGGAACATTAGTTTTAAAACTATTATAAAATATTAATTTGGGAGAAAAACAAAGCAATCTTGTAGCTTGTTAAATTGGACCCAGATGTGGTCTGGTCATAAAACCATTTGTAGTGGTAAGGAAACAGCTACAATTAAACAAGTAAACATGTGGGAGGATGACATCCATATTTGGGTCAGCACAGACATAGGTGGTTGCATACAAAGCTTTCTTTTCTCTGATTTTTTGGAACTAACTTCTGACTAAACATTTAAATTGGGGAGAAAAAGGAGTGGAGGGCAAGGCTCGGAGCTGATATCACTTGGATCTCAGAGCTCAACAAGCCTACTGACGATAGGGAGTGAGGTTCTACTCCTCTGGGAAGAATGCTCAGGTATGGGTGAGGTCTGAGATCATATGAAGAGTGCAGACAGAGCCTCTCCATGGTATAGAAATTATCAAGGAGACATCAGATCTCCAATTATTTTAACTTATTCTTGATTGTTAGAATGTCAATCAGTACAGTGTGGTGCTGTGATAAACTGTGTATTTCCTACAAACCTGTGGTACATTCGGAACATCTTGGAATGTGCTTACTCAAAAACGCTGAGGTATGAAGGACACAGACCAACTTTCACCACTGTATTGCTTAATATCATTTATAGCAAATATAATGTCTCTATAATTAAGATATACATATATATGAACAGCTTATCTGTAAAAATTTCTTGTGTGCATTTATGAAGTCTACCATTATTTGGTATTGTACTGTAGAAGAGTTACAACTTTGATTTTTATTCTCCATGTTAAGAAAATTATATTTATATAAAAATAATAGATGAAACTTCACTTAAGGTTAACTGCCGTGACCCCACGTGGTGCTAATATTGTGTGATCAAAATGAGAAGAGATGATCCTCGTTGTAATGTACTGTGCAACACAAAAGGCAGGGTTACACAATTTAGGGTTCAAGTCAAGTACTGGACTGGATTTAATGAGAAGCAAAATATAATGATCCAAAATAACACTTAAATATTGTTGTGGATTTTTACTTATATATTAGATTGAACAGTATTTATATATAAACAACAATGATTATAAATTTTTTTTTATTGGAATATTTGAAATATAGAGTCAAGATCAATCAATGAAAGAAATTCTTTTTTTGTATAATCAATCAAATCTCCACCAAAATAATTAAACAAAGAACAAGCATCTTATGAGCTGATCACTTAAAGAAAGCCAGACAATTTGCTTCAACGAAGGCCACTGTTGGGAGCTACACCACACTTGAACAGACGTGTTGTCTTTTATCTGTCTATCAGTGTAACTCCACATTGCCCTATTTACAACTCCACACGTCAAGGGATCAGTCACTGGTGCAAATTAGTATATTTATATTTATATTTTTGAATTTAGCACATTTTGGGATTTCTTAGGAGTTTCCATCCTAAAAATGGACCCTGAAAAGAAAAGAACTAAAAATAATGCTCAAAGCATAAAATAACAATTGGACTTTGACTCCTTACGTCATTGCTAATTAGTTGATTTCAACTATTGGTGACACACACAGTAGAGTCCTACTAATCCAAATATGTTTCGGTCGGTAGAGAGGAAATTTTTTCTAACAAGAGGTCCATTTAGGAAAGAAAGGGAAACACTCCTTAGTGAACCACGTGAATAAGGCTTCATCAAGCTGGTCAAATGTTGAGGGCCTTGCTGTTTGTTGATTTTCAACTGATTTTTCTGAAGTAGAGGCACAAAACTGCTCAATCTTTGTGGGGTTTGTTTCCCCAGTCGGTTATTGCGGCCTTGCCCACTTCAAACTCTACTACCAATTTCATTGCACTTTTATCCTTGTCTAGTCTTTTCAAAACATCCAGCTTAACTTTCAATGTACATGTTGTGTGATTCCGTTTCGTGACCATCGTAGTAGCAGACTAAATTTAACTAAAATAATGTAGAGCAAAGAGTACATACAACATCCACAATTAAGCATGCTAACTCACACAGTAGCATCAGTCATCTGATTGGAATCCTGAACTGTGTATTAAAAACAACGTTTTTTACAGTTAAAATAATTTTAAGGTAAACAATGAAGGCAGGTTGCCATTTCAAAATTAAAAAAGTTGTTTTTTTAATTGTTTATTCTCCATTGAGTACAAGACAGATGAAATAAAGGATGGGGCAATGATGATATGATGTTGGTGATGTTGGATCTACGAAGGTAATCCCAAAAATAAGGTTTCCTATTGTTTTAGAAATACTAAGAAACATTTAAAATGATGTAAACATTATTGAAAATAAAGCTTGAACATTTATCTATTTTTCTACATAATTGTTGTTTTGGTTGATACATTTTTGTAGGCACGGTAGCAGGTTTTTTTTATGCCTGTGTCATACCAGCTCGCCACCATGTCACGGGACCGATCTTGCGCACACCTTCCAATATTGCAACTTTTCCGTTAAAATCATCCAGAGGATCTGCCAATTTTCACACATGTTTGCTCAACCTTCGCAACTGTCTTGTCAGAAATTGATGGTCTCCCACTTCTTTCTTTATTGTGAATTTCAGTATGACCAGCTACAAACTCCCTACACCACTTGCAGACATTTATGACATCCATGCATGACTCGCCATTCACTTCCATCAATTGTGCAATGAATTCAATCGTTTAACATGGGCATAAAAAACTGCCGTAATGCCTACAAAAATGCATTGACCAAAATGGCAATTATGTAGAAAAATAGATAAATGTTCAAGCTTTAAAATGATGTAAACATTATTGAAAATAAACATTTCTTTGTATTTCTGAAAAAAAATAGGAGACATTACTTTTGGGATTACCCTCATTTATAAATAAAGGGAGGGTCATTGATTATGTTGGATCTATATAAACCAGACCTGTTTTACTGCTTGCTTCTGCATTATTTCAATTATTCAGTTAATCTGAAAATCTGCTAATCCAAACAGGGCTTGGTCCCAATTAGTTTGGACTAGCGGGACACTACTGCATAACGTTGCAATTTGTGTATTCATCTCAAGGCAAATGACTTTTACTGTTCTCATTAGGTTTGTACACAGTGTAGTTGAGTATTGCTCTAGGCCAGGGGTGGCCAACAAGTCAATCGCTCGCGATGTCTTGACTTACACTTGTAAGTCAAGACGTGTTACACTTGTAAGTTGTAACCTAACGCAACGCGTGAACGAAACGCGCAAACGTAACTGTAGTGATATCGGACCTCCTCGTTCTCCCTCAGATGCGGTTATGTCGGTCCATGTACAATCCATTTGCGTATAGTTGTAAAAGAGAAATAAGAAATGTAGACAAAGGGTTGTAAAATCGAAAAAAAGAAGGGACAGAGAGAGTAGGTCAGGACATGGTAGAGAGAAGAAGGGTGAAGTGGTGGTCCCCGAAAGTGACAACGTTGAGTTTCAATTTTTCTTGTTTAAAATGTAAGTACCTTTTCTTCGTGTTTTAAATTAAATTGTGGCTTTTCTTTTCTATCTAAACTTAGTATGTATTTCACACCTCCCTCCCCCTCACCACTTAGACCAGGGATGGGCAACGTTTTTCTGTGTAAGGGCCGCATTTCAAAACTTTTGAACTAACGCCGGCCACATACAAGATAAAAGAGGGGGGAAAATGCCGGTAAATCACAATTATTTATTCATATATAATTATAAAATAGAATAGGTATACTTAATTTAGCTTCTAGAACTAATGTAAACGTAATGTATCAAAAATATTTGATTAAATATTAGTCACTGCTAGTTTTAAATTAGTTTCGAGGTGAGTTTGTTAGCCGGTTTCTCGTTTTAATTTTTACTAAATTCATTGCAGGAAAAACTATTCACACACATAAGTTGTAGAAAATAACATTTGAATTTTTGCTGCATACTTCTTAAGCTAGGAAATTGATATATTTATACACATTTTATGCAACTCGGGCCGCGGAATGCCCATCCCTGATTTAGACTATGCCTACGACAACGAGTCGATCGCGACACATTTTTAAGATAAAAAGTAGATCTTATGTACACAAAAAGTTGGCCACCCCTGCTCTAGGCTATACATTTGTTAAAAATGATTTATGACATTAAGTAGGTCATTCAGTTTTAAGGTACCATTGTGAAAAGGTTTTGTACCTTAATTAAGGTATAAAACCTTCTCACAATGACAGGCATTGCATTCAGTATTGCCTCCCTGGTCTTACTCAGCATGCTCCTGAGAATTTCATTTCTGCTGCCTGGATTGTTGTCTTCATGATGTAGTCCATGCTGCAGCTATATAAGTCAATATTGGGACAAAGTATAATTGATAAAGGACCTCTCTACATTTGAATGGCACTTTTCCAGATCAAAGTTCTCATACTCTGATAGAAGCCATCAGCTTGCTGTAGTCTTCTACTTATTTGTTTGCATCCTTTGATGTTTGTTCCCGGGTATCTAAAGCTGTTAACATCACTAAGACAAAATCTTTCTCACTTTGTTTCTAGCCATTTAAACACCGAGTACAAATGTTTTCCGTCTCCTTAATAGGCCTTCTTTGGGTACACTGTGGTCTGGTAGAATGTCAGTTGGTAGATATTCAAATGGTGTCACTGCTTACATAGGTTTCGTCTTACCAGCAACATCATTGTTGTTGATAAGGTTTAGATGCTACTGAGGGTGTTAAATTTTCTTTTGATAAAAAATTTAAGGTGTGCAGACGACAACTGATGGGATAATTGCTAAAGTTGGAGAAAATAAAATTGGAAAACACACGCGCCAAGTAAAGAAGATGCACCAGAGAGTGTGACAGGCTTGCTGAGTATGGATTGGCCTACCTAGATAGGGGGTTACCGGGGAGTGACGTCATAGTTGATACCAAAGTATAGACAGTGTCGATGCCGTTAATTAACCTTTGATACAATAAGAAAAGGTGTGCGAACAAATATATATGGGAAAAGCGCTATGCTTGGAAAGCAGAATTGGAAAATACACACGACAAGTAAAAAAACATGCTAAGGGTTGCAACAGGTTCACCTTAAATTTTATATCAAAAGAAAATTTAACATTCTCAGTATAGTTTAAACCAATGTTTCTCAACCTCTAACGAATTGTCACCCCCTTCAATAAAACCGTTACCTATTTTCGCCCCCTTCACTTCAAAATCCGATGCCGAGGACCAAGACTAACGCCAAATTCGTACTGCATTGAATAGACTAGTGACCAGTATAATGTTATTTGTTTAATTATTGTATGATATAACTAATAAAATATCTAATTATTCTTAATATAATGTTTTACTATATCACCCAGAAAATTGTTTTTTCCTCCCAAAATATAAATTGTTACTAATTGCCCCTCAACATGGAAAAATGTCCACATGGGGGCAATATTGCCCCCTTTGAGAAACACTAGTCTAAACCTTATCAACAACAATGACATCACTGGTAAGATGAAACCTATGTAAGCAGTGACACTATTTGAATATCTACCAACTGACGTTCTACCAGACCACAGTGTACCCGAAGAAGGCCTATTAAGGAGGCCGAAAACATTTGTACTCAGTGTTCAAACAGCTAGAAACAAAGTGAGAAAGGTTTTGTCTTAGTCATTTTAAATAGTTCTAGCTCCAAATGCATAGAAGCTGTTAACATCCTCTAATAATTCTCCATTTAGTGTGATTTTCCCTCCTTTCCTCTCCAAGGTTCCTTCTCTGAGGAGAAAGGAAACCTTGATGTCACCATATCTTGCTTTTCTCTCGACTTACCTTAATTCCTCTAGCTTCCTGTTCCATACATCCAGTTGATGATATACAGTAGACCCCTATAATGTGTAGATACGTTCCTCGTTATACGAATTTTGCGTTGTAGGAATCCTTAAATACATGAGCCAATCGCAGCCCGACACGTGTGAAGTTTACAGACTATAGCTGTTTGAAAGGTTTTCTTCCATAAAATTAATCAATTCTAGACTAATTCGACTTAACATTTCCAAAATACGTATAATTTTTTGGGAATAATCCGTATAAACTATGCTATAAACAAAAAATTGTAGGATTACTTACCGAGCGTGCACCATTCGACGTCGCCATTGCTTAAGCTTGTGTTCGTTGCGGAGCAGTGCATCAAACGGCAGCCGCGATTTCTGATGTTATTTTTCTGCGAAAAATTCGTTGAATTTTGGAGACATCATTAATAGAAATAATTCTATTAATAATTTAATAAAGACTTACGGTACCTAATTTACATACTGTACAGATGATAGTAAACTCAACTTACCTGACTAAACTCTCCGTAGTGTGGCGCTAGACGGCGGAAAGTAGTTTGGCTGCTCGTCCGCGATGACGAGTTGGCAATGATGTTTTACTGCGTTTTACGCATCCCTTTTAGCGTCTTTATACGAATACTGTCGCAATTTTTTCGCCGCGTCATAGGAATCTACGTTATAGGAACTCGTGTTATAGGGGGTCTACTGTACTGTACTTCTATGTCTCTCATCAGTACTGTCATCTGCAAATAGCCAAGCCCGCGACTTATTTTGATTGACCCTTTTTTACATTCTCATGAATTTTATCCACTGAATATAAACTGAAGTGGTAACAAAACACTTCCTTGTCAAAGTCTTGCCTTTATTTCAAGCCACTCTGTTTTCCCAATTTCTGTTTTGACACAACTTACAAGCAATGTATACTACAAGCCTATCTAATTTATAATTTTTGTCAAGATGCCCTTATTCTAAGGCAGGGGTCACCAAACTATAGCCCACAGGCCAGATGTAGCCTGCTGCTGTACGGTGCCACAAACGAGCCAAAATATAATTATTTATATGGAAATATCATAGATTGTAGATAAACTTACACTTATTTTTATTTTTTTTACATAGCAAGTAAAAATGTCAAAATTGGTCCAGTCTGATTTTTGCATCTGACAGTAATATAATTTTTAGATTAAAAAAAGTGAAACAAAAAATTTGGCAACTTTGGATAATCAGAGTGCTTTTTGTATAAGTACCGGTACCTGCAATGAAATTTCTAAGAAAAGCAATTACGAGCTTGCTGCAGTAACAGAGTTTCTGTATTGGTAAATAAATTATTTTTATTTTCCAATACAGTTTTTATTTTCTTTATTTTTTGTGTGTATTCAGTGTGCTGTGTTGAAGAAAATAGTTATGCAACCTGTGCTCATCATTCTCTGTTATCTGGCCCACTGTGACAAAAGTTTGGTGACCATTTGTCTTGGGACACTATCAGATGCTTTCTCAATCTATACTAATATAATAAAGAGGTAATGTTTGTATGTAAGTTTCGTTGCAGCAGGTAATCTCTGAAACTACTCATCCGATTTCGAAAATTCTTTCACCAATATCTAAAATGGAACCTCAGGGTGGACATAGGCTGTATATTATTCCGTTAAACATTCATATAAATTAAAATATATAATCTAGGTTAAGGCTTTTATGTCCAACAGATGGCGCTACGAGTACGACGCCCTAAGTTTGCTTTTCTGTGAAAATGAACTAAAGCGGATCATCATCTATCTATTTATATAAATGAAAATGTAATGTTTGTTTGTTCCTACCGATTCCTTTTAGATTTTGACACAACACTGCATTCGAATGCGCACGTGTTTTTATATCATATACGTGTCGAAATTTCCCGCACTGGGGGGAGATGGACAAGATTAAGGCTTACAGTAAAGAACTCTGCTTCTATTTATACTATTTTAGATGCGGGTTTTTGCGTTTTTGATTGCGTTTTAATAGGGTACGTCAACAGAATGTACACTAAGAAGGAATTTTTCGATATTCCCCCACGGGGAGAGGGACAGAATTAAGGCTTACCGTGAAGAACTTGACTTCTATTATATTACTTTAGATGCAGGTTTTTGAGTTTTTGATTGCGTTTTAATAGGGTACATCAAGAGAATGTACACTAAGAAGAAATTTTTCGTAAAATTTTCCCCCCACAGGGGAAGTGTTATGCATTTATAATAGATAAATTTTGAGCCACAACAACGCGTGGTGGGGTCTGCTAGTATCTACAAAAGGCATTACTAAATCTTTGTGAGACTACTGAGGGAAAAAAGTTGGGAATACAACAGAGATTATCAGCTCTGTGGTAGATTGGTTCCTTCTAAACCCTTGTTCCTTTTCTAGTTGATTTTCCACCACTTCTGATCCTGCACTCTTTGAAAAATCTTGGCTATATGGGAGTAACAATGTGATTCTTTTAATTTTCACATCTTTGTCAATTTCCGCAGCTTTGCCCATCATTTTCCTTAACACAGTCTCCACTTGTGTGTGTGTTATTCTCTGTCTCTCCCCTTTGTGTTTTCTTCCATTATACATTTAATAATTTTTGGAAATACTTCCTCCACCTCCTTCTTATGTCTTCCTTTTGTGTAATCAGTTCTCCATTCTCATTTTTTTTTTTATCATATTTGTCCTAACACTATCTTTTTGCTCACTCTTCACCATCTCATAATTTTTTTCTTATACCCTCTCGTGTCTTCTCGTAATTCTTGAAGAAATGTTGGGACAAATTACTATTTTTAGCACCTCTTTGGCCTCCTGATACCTGTGTCTTTTTCACCCCCCTTGTCCCTTCCACTCTTTCCATACATTTTTCTTTTCCTTTACTGCCGCCTTAACCTTTGTGTTTCACCATGAAGTCTCCTTCTCTTCTTTCCTTCAGTTCTTCCACATATATTGGCTACACATGTTATGTATGTTTCTTTAAACACTGTCCATGTTTTCTGTACTCCTCCCATTTCCAAGTTTGGAATGTGGATTGAGAGTTTAGTCTGAAACTTGTGTTTCATTTCTGGTTCCTTTAACTTTCAAACCTGTATTTTCCTTTCTCTTATTTCCTTCATTTTTGTTCCAACATTATCTTGGAATGACTAATTTGTGGTTGTCATTTTGTTCTCTTTTCACCCCACCCATATCAAGCTATCTTTTGTTAATTTGTCTTCCTAAAAACCAGCTGTTTCCAATTAGCATCCCATTTCACTCACAGAAAATTAATTAATAACTTCCCTTCTTTATGTTGCCATATCCAAATGGGTCTATAATTTCTTCCAGTCCACTTCTCTCCTTCCCTAACTATGCATTTACAATTTTCTTATTTCTAATTAATACAAGTGGGAGGGTCCGCGAGGTTGTTGATAAGGTGTCGGTGATATATAAGTAAGAGCAACCATCATAAAAACTCAACAAAATTTAATAGTTACTAAGGAATTACAAAAAAAGAATATAGGTGCGAGGAATATAGTTCCATCGATCTAGCTACCAAAGCACTAGAATGCGCTATTAATCCCGATTTCAAACAACTATTACTGACCAAGAGAGAGAGTGTACATAAATTGGTTAATTATCATACCTCGTTGCAGTAGTTGATTGGAGTTTTTGCGGTAGACTATCTGTGGAGGAATAGGGGAGACATTTGGGATGACACTTACACTAATCACCAAAAATAAGGGTATTCCTTTGGGACTGACTAAGCGGATAAGGGGCACCAAACCAAAAAAAAGATAGCTTTTATCGGACAATTGCCCCGAAGATCGGGTGCGCTCGTGTTATGTCCTCATCAGGCATGGGAATCTGATCAGGTGACTTGTTGTTTGATAGTGATGGCATGTCGAATGTGTCATTGCTGGGATGGTCGGAATTACTAAACCTTAGATCAATTTTGTTTATTTCTTTCGATTGTTTTAAGATCCTCCCAGTGGACTTAATGTGAGAAAGATGACAGATAATTAACAATTGATTGTTATAACATATTTTTGATATTTTCTTGGGTCAATGCAAGGAGGAGGACTGTCACTTTGAAAACCCTTTATAAACATGTGTTTCTTGGTTGATTGTTGACAGTTAATTTAACATTTGATCTTCGCTGTTTTTAGCTTTATGGGAACCGGACAGAATGAAGGGAAGTTTCTTATAATTCCCCTTTTTCTCATGAATTTATGGAAAACTAACTCTGCAAATCTGACATTATGATTTTTTCTCCTATTTCCCTTAGGAACTCTTCCAACAATTCTTCCTGATTGTTTGTGGAGCATAAATCTGGATAAAATTGTTGACTCCTTTCAAATTTCACTCTTATTTTTATTGTTCTGTCACTGATGACACTTATTTTTCCATCTGTTCCTCCATTCCAAAAAGAGCTTATACACCCTTATCTCAGGTCTCTTTCTCCCACTTTCTTCCACTTTGTTTCACTGAATCAAATATAGTAAATGTCTTACTATCATGCACTCCACTGATTCTTCAACTTTTCCATTGAGTGTCAGGATATTGACTGTACTAATCTTCAGTATTTTCCTTTTTCTTCCTGCTTTCTTTATTGTTCTGCCATTCATCACTGGTACTCCCAGTTGGGAGGTTGAGATTAACCTTGGTAATCCATTTCTCATAGCACTCCCAAAGTACTATGCATCACCACTGTGGGGTTTGCTCTAGCATATAGTTCTTGGTCCACTGACTATTTGTGAAGGCTGTCATTCCAACAACGTCACCACTCTCAAAAGCACTTTTTTCTTACTGCCAGAAAGTGTTTTTGGAGTGCTTTCTCCTAGACAGGTTGCTAAACAAAGCTACAGAGCCCCATCAACCTTTGATGTTTGAAGTCAAATTTTCCTTTCTCTTCTTGAATTGAAAAAAAAAAACACACATTTAAGCAAAATACCGATAAATGTATTTTGCAGTGGCATGTGGTGACATTTTATGATAGGGAAGCTGTGCTGGCCCTGGATAAGATAAGTATAAAGCTAAGTAGAGGGCTGTCTGTTCAAGACAGACTTAGCCGTATAGTAAGGAAAAGAAGCGAGAAGAAAAATGAAAGTAATTAGATTAAGAAAAAAAGGGGGGAAGGAAGGCAAGGGTAGGGTTCCATGGGTGTCGGCACTGCACTCATTAAAAACAGAAATAGATACATAAATTGGCTACATTTCCTAATACAGATTACAGTATTTACATAGTAATTGATCCTGATACATTTATAGAATATAAATGGTTACAATAGTTTATACAATAATCAGGTTACAGAATAAACAAAAAAATTTTTAAGTAGTTTTTAAGTAAAAAACAGCAACTTGGTTACATGGCTAAAAGATACAGTATTAACATTAATTATCAATTTACATTTTAAATACAAATATTAAAACAAAAGGTTACCATGATTACAATCTATATCTATATATAAAAATGGACATGTATGTCCCTATATTTCACTTTTCCGCCAAAACTACACATCGCACGTGAATGGTGTTTGTATGTGGTAGTATCCCCAAGTCTCCATTCGTGCACCAGGGGGTTGCGTCTCGATAGCTATAAGGGTGAGGGTGATATGGGCTTGAAAGTGGTTGAAAGTGGCTTTCTATTTCGAATGTTTTGTTCAAATTTGTTTGAACAAATTCGAACAATATTCGAATATTGGTTCAATTATAGAACGATCGTAAACGTTCCAGAAACGTTGAAAATAGTTCGTTTGACTCGACATGAACAGGAGACGTTCAGAAATAGAATCGGGACCAGGAAGTGTTAATATAAAGCAGCATGCAAGATTTACAGGCAGTTTTTTGCGCTTTTGCGGGAAACTGAACATATTTTTATGCTCATGTAAAAATTCTCTGGAAACGTCTGGAAACAAGAGACCTAATTCTTGCATTTTGTGAAAACAGGTAAGATTGGCTATAATGTAATTATCTTAATCTTCACTATCGTTACTTTTTGCCCACAAATAAAAACCCAGCGAAGCGGGTCCTTGCAGCTAGATTCTAGATTACTTAGAAAAAGTCTTTTATACAAGGTCTGTTCAAAAAGTATTGGACCTTTTTTTCTTCCGCGTAAACCAATGATGCGCGAGAGGCCTCCTTCGGTGGAGTTGTGGAGGGGACAGTCATGCACAGCCCTGCATTTTTTCCCGCCTGCAGGAAGCGTCAGTCGTTGGCAATCGGCCTATGAGTGAGGTCATGTAGTGCGCTCTCATCGGATTCCACTAAGCTGGAAAATGACTGAACAACGTGAGCAGCGATATTACATGAAATTTTGTCAAAAACCTTGGCGATATCCAAGCGTAAACCATTCACAAGATTCAGCAGGCTTTCGGGGACGATCCTCGAGGCCAAAAAAAGCGCGGCAGGTCCGCAGCAATATCAAAGGTCATGTTGACAGTTTTTTCGACTCTCGTGGGGTGGTGTGTCGTGAGTACGCACCACAAGGCCAAACCATCGCAAAGAAGTACTACCAGGAGGTCCTTCGTCGTCTTTCTGATACAGTGCGACACAAACGACCGGATCTGTGGTCGATCAAAACTTGGCAGCTCCATCGTGATAACGCATCCGCCCATTCTGCGCATCTGATTCGGGCTTTCGTCGCCAAACACAATACTCCTGTGGTTCGTCACACTCCGTACTCTCCCCACATGGCTCCGTGTGACCTTTGGCTATTTCCCAAGCTGAAAATGCCGCTAAAACGAAACCGAATTTAGTCGAGAGAAGACATCGTGCGAAATCCGACGGACCGGCTGATGGCCATTCCAAAAGATGCGTTCCAGCAATGGCAGGAACGCTGGGAGAAGTGTATACACTACCAAGGAGACTACTTTGAAGGGGATTAGGGTTTTGTACCTTAAAGTCAATAAATTTATTTTTGAAGAACAAAGGTCCGATACTTTTTGAACAGACCTTGTATATAAAAAACAAAAACTATATTACATACAAATGTACGAACAAATAAAAACCCAGCAAAGCGGGTCCTTGCAGCTAGTTCCTTATAAAAAATATAGAATTTTCAAAGATGAATTTAATAATTTAGATAGACAAAATGGCTACAATGCCTAACAGAGAAACAGTATTTACATGGTGGTCTGTTTATTTCATAGTTCATCTTTGCTATTGGTGAAACTTTCATCACTGATATCCTCACTTGTGTTGTCCTCAGAATCAGGTAGGCTATTCCTGGTCTGTGATTGTTCGCTGCCTTGCAAAGGGATTGCTAGTTTCCCAGTGTTTTTGATGAATTTAGTGAGACAATGCAAGAGGTCCTTGTTGTTGAATAGGTCATTTTCCTGTGGAGGCCAAGTTGTCCCCTGCATTATGCATTCCCTGTAAAGCTGCTGCTGTATATCTTCATAGTTAGTGCAGTAGTATAAGAAATGCGTTACATTGTCTTCAATGTTGTCGATTTCACATGTGTTTGTTGTTGCCTTAACGAACCTGAAAAGATACGATCCAAAGTTTCCATGCCCATTGAAGCACTGGGTGATTTCATAGTCCGGTTTAAATGTCTTACTTTTTTTCCTATCCTGTATCCTTGGGATGAAGTTGTAACAACTTCTCCCAGTGGTGGAGATCTCCCACTCTCTTTGCCACAGTTCTTTGACAATTTTATGATGATGTTTGTGTATTTCAGTCTTTGGTACCCTAATATATGTAATTTTGGAACAGGTAGTTGTAGCTTTTTTTGCTAGTTTGTTGGCCCTCTCATTCCCCTCATGAGCTTCGATCCACTGTATAGTTAAGTTATTTGTGCCTGCTATTCTTTGGGCTAGTTGTATTGTCTCCTTAGCTAATGTTGAGTTTTTCTTCTGATTTTTTAAAGTATGTAAAAGTATATGCTCCAACTCCAGTTGTTGTCTTGGAGCCATCAGTGTGGGTGATCCATTTTGAGCTTTAACTTTTTGTGTTTGTTATATCGAAAATAATTTTGTACTTGTTTTTGTCAGATGGGTGGATAAACTGTTTGTAGTTCTTTTCTTTCTCTATGTTGTGCTTTTTGATGTCTTCTATCCATTGCTCCTCACTATTGGGTGGGAGGATACCATTTTTGATGTGCTGTTTTGTTGTTTCCTCATTGAGGTCTTGCAGGTTGATGTTTGTTGTGTACCATCTCCACATCACTTCCTTCGCACTAAGGTGTATTGGGAGCAGGTTGGCCAAAACACAGAGAGCATCTGTCAGTGCTGTACTATAAGCCCTACAGACTTTAATGGTTGTTCTCCGTTGGATTCTTCCTTACATGAATGCTGTTAGGGCTTCATGCCATACCTAGACTCTGTATAAAATACCTGGCTCCAATGAGGCCTGATAAATTAGTCTATTGCTTCTAAAGTGCAATCCCCATGCATTTCTTGAGATGTGTGACAAGAGGTTTGTTTTTTGAACCATTTTTTTATACATACTATTTACATGATCATGCCAGTTGATTTTCCTATCAAAAATTATTCCTAAGTACTTCATCTGGTTGACGTTTTTAACGTTATAGCCATCTATGTGTACCCCCAGTTGCCTTTTAAGTTGGCCCTGCTTCCGTTTTTTCGTACTCACCAGCAATTTGCATTTATTGTAATTTATGGGCTGTTTATAGGATTTACTCCATTCTGATATTGCTTTTAATTCCCTATTAGCCTCTTCCGTCAGTCTGTCACGGTTTTTATGTGCAACCATAAGTAGCACGTCATCTGCGAAGACCTGGATCTTGGTGTGCTCTTTTTCCTCATAATCATTTAACATGCTGTCGAAGGCAAGGTTCCAGATCTCAGGGCCACTCCTTGAGCCTTATGGGCATCCTCTGTTTATTTATATCTCCACTGTTATATTATTTGTGTAGTAGCTGGCTATTCTATCAGTTAGATAACTTTGTAATGTTGCCTGTAAGTTTTTGGGCATTTTACCTCATTTAACCTTTTGAAAACCCCTGGCCACCATAGGTTATCAAATGCCTTTTCAAAGTCTATACTAACGAGTAGGGCATGTTTTCCTTCTTTCCACGAGTCTTGGATGAATTTTTTTGCTTTCAGTGCAGCATCTATAGTGGATCTGCCTTGTTTGAAACAATATTGTTTTTTATTTGTGTTGTTGCTGTTGTTAAGGTACAATTAATTCGGTTTATAATTAGGCCATCCATTATCTTTCCCATCACAGGGAGAAGGCTAAGTGACCTGAATTCCTCCGGTTTGCTGGCATGTTCCGATTTAGGAATAAATTTGACGTTAGATTTTTTCTATATTTTGGGGAAGTAATTGAACCTTAAGTATTCATTGAATAAAAATACGAATGCAATTGGAATTTCACTGAATGTGGCTTTAATCATTTCTGGTGTTATTCTGTCTAGGCTCAGTGATTTCCAGTTGGCTAGGGTTTCAATTGCCTTTTGCACTTCTCTGAAGGTGAATGGGATGTCGTCTGTTGTTGAGTTTATTTTATTTAGATTTCCTCTTATATCCTTGTGTTTGTCGTTTTCTTCTTCTTTGTTGTCAGACGGAAAATGAAATTTGAGGATGTTCCGGATGCTTTCGGTGATATTTGGATTGTTATTTTCACTGTTCCGTTCCAGGGGGTTTGGGATTTGAGTTTTCTTGTTTTGATTAAAAGCCACCTTATAAGGAATATCCCACGGGCCATTTTTGTGGGCTTTACTACAAAATTCTTTCCACGCCTTTGTTCGTGTGTTGTTTATTAGCTTTTTGTAGGTTTTTAGTGTTGTTCTGTAAGTTTCTTTCATTCTTTTTTCCTTTTCTTCATTTCTCAATCTTTCCATTTTTTTCCTGATTTTTCTGACCCTCTTTTTGTATGCCATTAGCTCGCTTGTCCTCCAAACCGTTTTTTTACCTCTGTTTTCTTATGTCTGGCTGCTTGTTGGCCAGCCAATTGAATTTCTCCGTGTGTGCCAGGCTGTGAACGGCTCACATATTTGTAAAATCTAAGTGACTCGTACAACATGGAATTCATATAAAACGGAATAATCAACAGTGTTATGGGAGGGGGTCGACTGTAATTTAAAAATTAAATATAATATTTCGAAATTTTTATCAAAGCTAAAAATCAAACATAACAAGGAACAAATGTTTCCTGTGTTGAGAGAGAGAATTTTACCTCCCATGACTAAAGGGATGACTAAACCAAAAAGACTCATCATGACACCCAGTCAGATTATCTTAATTCTTAACCTCTATTGGAGGAGAAAAATAGTATAAATACAGGATACATGCCAAACTCTGTGCACATTGCACATCATTGTATCCTCCATAATTTGTGCCATACTTCTTCAGAAAAAACTTCCACCCAAAGTATTGTTATCAATCACATTATAAATGAGGTAATATATTATTTTTGTAAACACTCTCATATATCTCTCATAATAGGGACAAGAGATTTAATGTTGGAATAGACTATATCTTAACTATTTGTAAACTGATTTTATTTTATTTTGTATTATTAAATGTTGTTATTCCTTTGTTAACTGAGTGTCTTTGGTTTGTTCATGGCCAGACATCCTATTACTTACCTATGCACTTCCCACTTGAAATAATTTAGTCCTCCTTTTAGAAATAGCAATAGTAATTAAATTGTTAGTTAAACCGCAAAATAATCATTTAACCCGGTGTCAGTATCCTGACACGATCGAGATCACACGATCTTGATCTTCACTTCCACTTGATTTAGCCATCCTTACACAACACGAGTGGACCGTAAGTTCTGATAGGGAGCACATTGCTAATCACTTAAGTAAAAGCCCCTGTATTCTCACATATTGATTCTGAAATATTTAAACTGCATTACACCACAGCTGTATTTTTCAAGGTTTTTAGTTTTTGGAAAAAAACACTGAATAAAATTGAACATACTAACTTAACTACAGTAGAACCTCCATTATCCGGATTTTCGATTATCCGGATTGTTCAAAATAAACAAAAATTTTACGAATTTACTGATTTGCACTTGACGAATTACAACACTGTTTATGTACGTGATGGAATACATAATTTTTTTTGTTTCAACAACGTCTCACCCAGCACAGTGGTCGTAAACTCTTAAATATATTTTACGTCGTAATAAAAATATAACTTGACATACATATTTATAAATAATTTATATTCAAATTACATCATTTCTATGACCAAGGGTGGAGTAAGGCATGGGCAATGTGGGCCACCGCCTATGCCTCACGATCCGAAGGCCTCGCGTTTTGAAGGTTTATCCACTACTTAAAAACCGCAAATGCAACGAAAAATTTTACTCGTCATAAAACGATAAATAGTTTGTCAAATTTTTACTCATAAAAATGCAGTTTCAACTGCTTTTTATTTTATAAAATCCATCTTCTTGCGCCACCAGAGGGCCTTTAAAACAATAGGTAGTCTGTTAGCGCTGGTCAGTAGTAGTCCAAATTAAATACGAACGTTTGTTTCTTGAAAATTTGATCACGATTTAAATACATTATTTACTTTTAATATTACCGATATGTCATTGAAAAGAAAACGTGTTGTATTATCATTAAAAGACAGATTAAAGTATCTGTTTCGATTATCCAGACTACCTTCATCCCCAATTAGTCCGGATAATCGAGGTTCTACTGTACTTAAAATTTGTTATGCATTTTTAAAATCTCTCTATTTTTTAGTTCTCTGATGACACATCAAAGTGTACCAGAAGAGCAAAGGAAAGAAATTGGAATTACAGATAACTTAATTCGGCTCTCTGTTGGAATAGAAGCAAAAGAAGACATTCTGGACGATTTGAATCAGGCTCTGAAATGTGCCGTAAGTTGATTTTCTATTACATATTTAAACATTGGCAGGCAATATTTGAGAAATAAAGTAAATCGTTCTTTAACTTTTATACTATTGAGTCCGTAAATTTAATTGGTCAAAAATTATTACTAAATTTAACAAAAACAAAATTAAAGATACCCTCTTACTTTGGGACTTGTTTGCACCAAGGAACACAAAGTCTACCTCTTTCTTTACTAGCTGCAAAAATATTTGTCACCGTTATCAAAGTCGGGAATTGATCAAACCAATTTTTTCTCAATTGATAATATTTAGTGCATTAACCCTCTTATGATCCCCATGGTACAGTTCCTTAGAAAACATTTTTCACTACATTTCAAAGACCTATGGGAGATCTGAAAACTTAACACAATAAAAATCACATCACCAAGTAGCCTTAATTATCATTCTATTTTTACATTCAGTCTCATAATATTTCGACCCAAATAAGACCTTCCACGTGGATCAAAGAGGTCGATCCAAATTTTTTTGCATTAAACATTACCAAATGGATGTATTTTTGTCGATGAAATCATAAGCTCAAACCTCATTACTTGTTCTTGTTTTGAAATTCCATCTACGCATAAGTCTTAGGAAGCCTCTGTTCTGCAATTTCGTCCAAAACCAATATTCTTTCTTGAAGTTTAAGACTATTTACAAAAATTATAAAATTTTCAAGTGTTTTCTTATTCTTTTTCATATTACCACAGAAGTAACAGTATATCAGCTTGAAGAAAACCTTTATTAAAATGACTGAAAATTTTTAATTATTTTAATGCACCAGGCTACTTTGCCCCAATTACCGCTCCAACACCTGCCATTTTTCCCGTTGGCAACTGACACCACATCGTAGTTTTGAATGATTAGTTTATTTGTAGGAATGGCAAGACCAAAATATCATAATGATGTGCAGCAGGTTAAATGAATTTTCGAAGTTTGGGGTGCAAGAAAATTAGATCTGTTAATTAATTGATCTGAAATTTCCTTTCTACGCAGTTTTATACTCTACATTACAAATCTGTTGGTGTTTATGTCACAGTGTCATGATGGCAATTTTGTTATGAACTGTAGCAGTTGTGTTTTTTGCAAGAGATGATTGTTGTGATGTACAGTACCAAATATGGTTTTATGCCACACGCTGCTCATTTTGCATGGCATTTGAAGAAAATATTTTGTTTAGTGAATGCAGAGTTTGCCACAGCCGTTCAAAGTATGTCTGCACCTGTGTTACATCCAAAACGTCTGTTTTGGACAAAATTGCAGAACAGAGTCTTCTGAAGATGGTTGTGACTGGAAATTTCAAACCAAGAACAAGTAACATTCTTCACAAATAGAAAAAAGTAATTTGCAAACATTTGGGAACACTCGTAGATGCGGAAAAAGACCTAAAAAAGTACCCGAAGCCAACGGCCTTCCAAACAGTTTAACTTCTAGAAAATTGCAATTAGTATTAAAATGGCTCTAATATTTTTAAACCTTAAATAAGCATAACCCAGGTTTATTATAGTACCTGTGTAGGCCTGCACGTGAAGAAGGGCATCCGGTATGTACGGTTATATTGCTTTCTGGTATACAGTATTTACTTGAATATAAGACGATTTCTCATATAAGACAAGGTGTGACTTTAAAAGATCAAAATGAAGAAAATTAGATTTATTAATAAATTCTAATTTTATTTTGTTTAATAACAAATAAAATATCAAATGCATGTAAATGCACACATTGTCCCGCAAAAATTACTGGCATCTTAAACTTCAAGGAAAAATCATGTAAAGCTGAACAATTGGGAACCTTTTGCCAATTCTTAACAGAAGGTGAGAATCAGCACGTATAGGACAACCTAGGCTTTTGAAGCAGTGAAAAATGGATAAAAACCTTGTCTTATATGCGAGTAAATATAGTATGTTTACCATAATTGGCGACAGTTCCGATTTTTAATATAAGAAAATATCACATTAATCTTAAGAATTAATATTTGATTTTCTCTTACAGGAAAAGTTAGGACAAAGGAAGACCACTGTTTAACCGGATTAAAAATAAAGAAAAATTTTTAATTGTATTTAAACTAGAAGATAGGGGGTGGGCAGGTGGACAGCACTGGGGAAATACTTTTGAATTAAAACTACTGTTTTAAAATTAATCTCTGCATCTGTTATTTGGTGTTTTGACTTTTTCCATCTTGGCCTTCCTGGCTGTGTATTAGGCTAGGCCAAGCCAGGAAATACTGTGTGGAGTAAAAGTAATAAACTGTTTTAAAAACATACATGCAGAAAAAAGATGGAGCAAGCTTATTATTATTATTGGTTTTGGCATAAGAAGATTTTACCTTTGAGTACTCCACCGATGGGGAGTGGAGGGGAGAGTTTTACAAACAAACAAACACAGTTAATACTACCGAAAGAGAGAACTAACTTAAAAATATCTTTATTAACAATTTTGTCATTGAGCAGCATTAATTTGAAACGGGGAGAGATGGGCATTAATGTATCGGAGGTGGTTATGGTGAGGAGGAAGAGGACGGTAGAATGCTTGAGAAAAGTCAAAACTGAGCCTTATACGACAAAAGAAATATTGTTAAAAATGAGTCAAAATGTGTGAAGACCGAAGTGTTAATTTCCAGCCCGTAATTTTGCCAATTTGTGACTTACGTATTCAATAGCTTGATTAATACCAATATCTAACTAGAAATTCTCCCGTCAAGCACGATGGAATATTTTTAACGAGAAAGTAGAGATTTCTTTAAATCGAGAAGAGTTTTGAATCCAGCTCGGCGCGGTGTTGCTGTTTTGGCAGTCCCGGACAGCCATTCTTACTCGACATTGCCAGAGTTTGACTTCAAGGCCTTTGGGGGTTGCATCCATTCTTATTCTTTTAGATCTAGATTTTACCCAACCAATTTTACTGTTACGCTTTCCCCTAGGCATTCTTTTTTACAAAAAAGGCCAGTCTTTTTAATTCCACATTGATAAAACAAACAAACCATACATATGTTAATTAGATGCATGATAATACTAAATAACAGGCCAGTTAGATCATTATTTCCAATTGGATAATAGAATGTCACGTGGCCACTACATTTTTAAAAGATTTTTAAAAATTTGTTATAGAAGTGGCTGGATGTGGCTATCATTTTTCAAGTTTGAATTTAATGAAGTAAGTTTAAAATATGCCATTTTCCAAAATATTTTAAAGTGTGGCTTAATGGAAATTCACTAGCAGAGTACAAACATCACTGCAACATAGGTGTGGTCACCGATCCAAAATTGCCAAAATGTTTATTCTATAAGTAATATTTCCTTAAAATAAATAGCCCACACTTTCTGTTGGAACATAAAACAATCAATCAAAATGTCATCCAGATCGGACAAAAATTGCAAGAGTTATAAGGAATTCACACACACACATGCACGGAGGCATTACAGATATAAAAGCCGAACATTTTTAACTGTGCGGTTTGAAAGGAGGTGCCTAACATCGACGTGTTTGTCCGTTAACGCTCCAAAATTACGTGCGGCCGATAATTTTTATTCGAAGTCAGATAAAACTATTACAGACTCCTTTTTCCCTCGTTTGGCCACGTGGAAAAACGTATCTTTCACGAACATTAGAAAATTACCTTAGATCAGCTAACATCATTTCTTAGATGAATTTAAATTATCGTATATCATAATGCCTTCTTTTCCAGTAATTGGTCAGAAAATTGCCAACCCTTTTTGGTAGTGGTGTCTTGTCCGTTCGATAGTTTAAAGTGGCCCCACTTCCGACACCACGTTTCGGCCTTCAACTTTTAAGGAGACTCGAGGGCACCGTTACTAGATAAACCGGTCGGGGGGCAGAGCAGAATTTTCTGCCTAGAGCCACTTTTGCTGGCTAGAAGTGCCACAACTAGGATTCAGAAGGAAAGCAGACCGAGTATATACAAAACCTCCATAAACCAAATACATAACAGACTTCTAAATATAAAATAAGACCTTTCCAAATATAATTAAATTCAGAAAAAGAAACTGTCAAACCTTTTTAAAAAGTTGCAAGGCCACGATCCCTAATAAATGACAAAGTTCTTTAAGAGGACACGAAATTGCACCATTCATTTTTATTTTTTACATAAAAAATAAAAAAGCCTTTAAATTACTTATTTAAGTAATTTTTAGTTTTCATTACTTTAAAAATGCATAAATTTTCTTCTTCCCAAGAATATTTTTTTTTCTTTTGTTTAACCAATTTTTTTAATAGTAATGATTTTCTGAATAAACTCATTAATTAAAGATAAATTATTACAAAATAACATTGATTCGTTAATAATTTATAAGAATAAAATTTTCGTGTAAAACAGCTCTAACTTACTGTACATTCAGTTTACAATATATTTTTTAAAAAATGTACGAGTCATTTTTAATTTCAAGTTTCTTTTAAAGACATTTCAATATTCAATAGGATTTAAGTCGAACGTATACAATATCATCCTACACAACTAAAACGACCTGGTACATATTTTGACATTAAAAATATTAGAAAAGCTTATAGAGTAAGCTGGTAGGGTAATAACAGCAAAATTCCATAAACGAGTCATAGTTTCCATTGTTGGAATCTATATTGATGGCATAAAAAACAAAAAGGAGAAAATATTCTTTAAAGAGAAAAACAATATCTTTATCCGATAAGTTAGAAATTAATAGGAAATTAAAAGTTTTATTTTTTTAATGAAACTGTTTCAGTGTTAAAACAATTAAAGTTTAAACAAATATAGTGTATACTTCAATATCCAATTTCAAATATGTACATAAAATTATTCAAAATTTTATTACGGTTAATGTAAGCGGAACAACTTTCTTGCCTAATATCTCATTTCCGCATTTTGAAAAATAGTGTAGTCTTCTAATGGCATAAAAATCTACTTTTGCTGTTATAACTGTGCCTGACATTTTCACATCTCACTTGCTAGAAATCGACAGATTCTAAATTCTTGGCGCCTCTTCGTAAAAGACCCAAAATTTCGGCATTTTGGAGCCCAGTCGACGATCGTCGGTTACAAAAAAACTCAAAAAATAAAAAACCCCTTTAAAAATACATACGTGTCAACGTAACTGACTAATTTCGCCTATTGGATGGACGATCGGAACATTGCCCTATGAAGAGTGGTCGTCTCTAGCACGAAAACGAAGGGCGAAAACATTAGCAGCTCCCCCCACCAATTTATCTAGTAACCATGGCTACGCTGCACCGTGTAATAATAGAAGTTCTGATGTCACACGTTCTGTCCCTCTGCCATATTTGTGGTCTGGCTTCACTTGCGCATGGTTTGTTATTTGGCTTTTTTGAATTTAAACTTAACGTAAACGGAACTGCAGTATTTTTGTTGTAACTTGATGTGGGCGTCGAGTCAAAAGGTGGAAATTCCAACATAGTTTTCCTTTATCTCAGAGTGTCCTTGTGTAATTGTCACCCCAGTCAGTTGTATCCGAGAGTGAATAAAGTTAATTGTTGATTAACTAGGTGTTTTTATGTGAAACTGTGTCGAAAACAAAATCGATATAAAATTGGCGACGAGGATTAAAATAGAGACTTACCAGCAGAAATTACAATTTGAGATCAAAAGCCAAAAATGTCGATCCCGGGAACATCAACCAGTGGAGTTGGTTTCGAACCATTCGACATGGACAGCCAATGGAAAACTTACAAGGACTGCTTTAAATTTTGCTTGAAAGCAAACCAGATTGAAAATGACCAAGATAAGTGTGCTCTATTTTTACTGTGGGTGAAACTATACGAACTTGTAACACTCATAGCCCCGAAAGAAATAACACAAGTTAACTTTAATGAAGTACTTAATGCTCTTAATAGCCATTTTAACACGAAACCTAGTGAAATCGTCGAATCGTTCAAATTTAACCAGATGTCACAAAAACCAGGAGAGAGTATCAACCACTTTGTTGCAGAACTACAGAAAGTTGCAATGAATTGCAACTTCGGCGCCTCACTAGAGCGTGGTTTAAGGGATAAAGGAATACAACACGTGTTATTGACAAAAATGGACACTACTTAAGGCCATTTTGAATGCAGCAGAGGCAGGATCTAAAGATGTTAGCTAGCTTAGGTCAGACGGAAACAACACCAAGTGTATAACTTAAAGGTGGACTACAAGAGAAATAATGAACCGGCCATATTACGCTGTTTTTGGTGCACCGGGAATCGTAAGCCAAATAATCGCCGATTTGCTCAGGTAATATGTAAATTCTGTGGAAACAAAGGGCACATAGAAAAAGCATGTATCACGAAACAAAAGAGTGGAAGAACAAAAATTCCAAACCAGAGAAAAAACGAAATTGAGGCACAACGGAAAGAGGTATGAAGCCAGAGAGCCAGTACACCGAATTGAGGAACATAAAAATCTGACTTTGAACCATGTAGAGAAATATACATCTCTATTTAAAATACGTGGAAGTAGGATATCACCCTTAAAATCTTAATCAATATTGACCAGAAAATATACTAATCATGATGGAAATTGATTCAGGGGCTGGGTACACTGTAGTGAGCGAACGGACCTTAAAAGAAATTAAAATACAGCGAAACAAGTTAGAATCGGAAGAAATCAAATTACAGACGTGGGCCGATCGAAATATGGAAGTATTGGGCACTACAATGGTGAGGGTGCAATTTAAAGGAAACGTTATGAATCTGCCATCGTTAGTGATTAAAGGAAATGGACCAGGACTTGTTGGAAGAAAGTGGTTTGAACCATTAGATCAGAATAGAAAGACTATATCACCAATATGACGCAAACGATCTGATGCAAGAATTCCAGCATTTATTCAATAATTCAGAAATGGGTCTATTTAGTGGCGAGGCAAGACAGGTTCCTTTTGCACTGAGAACAAAGGTAGAACAAGAATTGAATCGACTTCATCAGTTAGGAGTTATAGAACCAGTTAGAACTTCTAAGTTGGCCACTCCTGTGGTAATCGTTGCAAAACCAGATGGAAGTGCACGTTTATGTGGAGATTTATTGCCTCTGTTTACGGTGCAGCGGTAAAGTAGATGTATACTCATTGTCAGCCATTAATGACATACTCGCTTCATTATCTGGTGGAAAGGTATTTGCCAAGCTTGATTTTAAGGAAGTTTGTTTCCAATTTCCTGTGGACCAGGAGTCGTCTGAGATAATGGCTATCAACACGTGCAAGGGTTTATATTGAATGAAAATATTACCATTTGGAGAGAGTAGTTATCCCTAGAACCTTGCAAACACAGCTATTACACCTTTATTTATTTATTTTTTAACTCTCTGCCCTGTGGGCACTAAGAGAGCCTCTTTTTGCAAGCCCATTATGGGTTCGGCCAGGCCCACAATGGGACTGCCGGGTGGTGAAAGACGGGGCCCGACATATCCGAATAGACCACACCCCGAAAAACCTTGGCGATTTTTCTACCCGTTCGGATTCGAACCCGGGTCCCCCAGAGCGGTAGGCTGCCACCTCGACCGCTTGGCCATCCGGTCCGCTATTACACCCGTTACACTCACACACGAGGGCATGTCTAAAATGAAAAGAACAGTCAGGAGCTATCTTTGGTGGCCTGAAATGGACTCCCAAAAATTGAAGAGACGTTATCCACGTGTAGAAAATGCCAAGAACAGAGGTCAAACCCAACCCAGTTAAAGACACTCGTTGGCCACCACCCTCGTGGCCAGGACCCAGTACACATTGATCATGCAGGACCACACTACGAACGTACAGTACATATTTTATTCTAGTGGATGCTTATTCGAAGTCGGTGGAGATAGAAGTACAAACGCGAAACCGTGAAATTATTGAGAAGAATATTTAGTACACACGGACTACCAAATACAATTGTATCAGACAATCATCAAAGCTTTAAATCCCAAGAAATGGAAGAATTAATACGAAAAAGGGGATACTGCGCATATTTACCCCTCCATATCATCCCTCTTCCAACAGACAAGTAGAGAGAGAGGTGCAAACTATAAAGAGGAGAATCGAAAATTTACATCACAGCCGAGAAAAAGTGGTGCGTTGCTCCCCAGACTTTTGTTTAGCTTACGCGCGACACCCAGTAGCGCTACAGGAAAAACAACAGAAGAACTGTCGATGGGAAGAAGACTAAGCACCATCTACGATCGACTAAATCCACACCTATATAAGGATAGAAAAGAGGAAACAAGAATACGAGAATTCCAGATAGGAGACAACGTCAATTACGGGTGCTATAGAGACGCAAAGTGGAAACCAGGTCAGGTGACAGAGAAAACCGGACCATATACATAAACGATAGCCTGGCCAGAAAGAACTATAGAAAGGAGACATATCGATCAACCGATAGGGGCCGTCCATAAATTACGTAAGGGCGATTTCGGCTATTCTAGACCTCCACCCACCCGCGTAAGAAACCGTAATATTTTGTTTGATCTCCCTTTCCCTATCTTACGTAATATTTAGGCACGATTTTATAGAAAGATTTTAACAAAAAGCAAATTTTTTATGAAACCCTAAAAACCTTATATCCAAAATATATAATTATTAATTAGTTAATTAATATGTACTGTTATTTATAAAAGACTTTATGCCAACAAATTTAAAAATATAAAAATTTAATGAATTCCAATGAACAATTTCTTTATCTTTTAAGAACTTTATCTTTTAACTAGCGGCTTTGCCCGCGAGGATTTCGCAAGTAAACCCCATTTATATTCAGTATTTCAACGACCATAGTAATTGTTATATAACACCTAGCGCCGAGAATGACGAGAATTGGCGAGAATCAAACGAACTATCTTCAATTTGATCAATTTTCTGGAACGTTTACAATCGTTCTATAATCGAACCAATTCGCGATAAGAAATTCGAATTTAAAACGTTTCGAACATTTGGTTAAAAAAATCGAAATATACGAAAATATTTATAACAATGTCTGAAATGTTATCAATTTAATACATCTAAGTCTATACTAATATAATAAAGAGGTAATGTATGTATGTATGTTAGTTTGTATGCAGCGGGTAATCTCCGAAACTACTCATCCGATTTCAAAAATTTTTTCACCAATATTTAAAATGGAACTTCGGGGTGGACATAGGCTGTATATTATTCCGTTAAACATGGGGGATGGACAGTTCTTTACGGTAAGCCTTACCGTAAAGAACTCTGCTTCTATTTATACTATTTTAGATGCGGTTTTTTTGCATTTTTGATTGCATTTTAATAGGGTACGTCAACAGAATGTACACTAAGAAGGGATTTTTCGATATTCCCCCCGCGGGGGAGAGGGACAAGATTAAGGCTTACTGTGAAGAACTTGGCTTCTATTATACTATTTTAGATGCGGGTTTTTGCGTTTATGATTGCGTTTTAATAGGGTACGTCAAGAGAATGTACACTAAGAAAAAATTTTTCGAAATTTGCCCCATGGGGGAAGTGTTATACATTTATAATAGATACATTTTGAGCCACAACAAGGCGTGGCGGGGTCTGCTAGTACTCGATAAAAACTAAACGTAGTTGAAAACGAAAAATCGCATGTAAAATAGTACGGTAAAAGCCGTTTTTCCGGTTAAGCCTTAATTCTCTTCCCCCGCGGGGAATCTCGAAAAATCCCTTCTTATTGCGCGTTTCCACCACCTACCCTAACCGCGTACCAAATTTCACCTCTAGATTCAGCGGTTTGCTCTGGGCGATGAATTAGTGACTAAGTCAGTCAGTCGGGACGATATATTTAGATTAATGCATAAAATTATTATCGTTATTAAAAAGAACGGTACTTTTCGGTTAACGGGACCCCCAGGCGTTTTTACTACAATTTTTAGGAGTCGCTATTCTATTCTATTCTAGTCGGAATTTCGAAAAATATTAGAAAAATTAAAAGTTAACAAATATATAAACTTACGAGAAATTTCTCCCGTATTACGCGGGAAACGTAAACCCGCGAATTTCGCCTACGGCTGCCGTAAACGTTTCGGTCTGGAAGCGCGATCCGCGCCGCTTAAATTCGATTAGACGCGAATCTAAACGACGACGGGAAGCGCCGCGCTCTTCCTCCCCCGTAACCTCTCTACGTTTCACGCCAGGTTAACCGGCAAACGTTGGTATCCGCCATTTTTGTACGGTCGGAATAGATTACGTTCTCCGCTCTCGCCTTAACCAAAGTTTTTGCCAGACGGTCGGGCGCTATCGACCGGCGGCAAATCCCGCCGCCGCTTAAGAACGCGTCCGATACGTTTTCCGGGCGTAAACGGACTTTCGGGCGTGTCTACGACTTTCTACGAACCGCCCGTTTTTGCCGCGGGTGGAGAAATCAAGGAATCGGCACTTACCTCGGGCACATAATTACGCCGATCGACGGTCCTACCGGGGTTAATTCTTAGTTGGCAAAACTCCTAATTCCATTTTGCCACCGCTCGAAGATACCTATGGCTCGGAAAGGACCGATGGCCGTTTCTTCGTCTTTCGGCACTGGTCAAATTGCCAAATCCACGCGCACTCGAGAAAGAAAAATCCATTAACGTTAGAGCGTCGAGATACGTTTCGCCGGCTTCTCCAGCGACGTAATTTACATTTCCACGCCACGTTAAACGGCTCGTTAACGCCCAAAGTAGTTTAGGAATTTAACGTATATTTAAATCCATCCTTATTTAGGATTTTTAATGGTAAAACGCGAAATATCGCGCTTTACGCGTAATTTACGTCTAGAAAGCCACGTCGAACGTTACGCCACGAAATGGAGGCGAAATTATGCAAATCATTTTAGCCATTTAACGCCTGTCGGCGGTCGTGGCTTTTCTTATCCGTCGACTTTTGTAATTTTAAATCGAGTTTAAATAAAAGCCAATTATTTCGTCCGGCATGGTTTATTTTAACTCTAACCGTACGTTTCGAGAATAAGAAAACTTCATCCAGCGTGGAAATACGGTTTGGCCCGACGTCCCGTTAATACACCGAAAAGGACCATTATTTGTTACTAAGGTAAAAACGATGGTGGTAAAAAGTAGCGTATTAAAGAAACGTTACCGTGGCTGGTCGAAATAACCTATCCGGGCTATTCGTAAGCCCACGGCGGAAATTATCGGTTTACTAGCCGACGAACCGGCGTGGCTGAGGCAAAAAGTAACGACGGCCGAGATAAAGATTATTAGATTATAATCTAATACTTTATCTTTCCCCTTTTCGCCGGGTGCAAAAATTAGGTTGGCTCTCTTCCCGGGCTAAGTACAGAATTTTTACACGGGTCGGAAATACGTTCCATTTCCCGCAAAAAAATCGCGCTTAAAATAGTACGTAGATGCGGAGTTGGGGATAATC
Organism: Centruroides sculpturatus; assembly: GCF_000671375.1. Classification (NCBI taxonomy): domain Eukaryota; kingdom Metazoa; phylum Arthropoda; class Arachnida; order Scorpiones; family Buthidae; genus Centruroides; species Centruroides sculpturatus. The sequence goes on from NW_019385398.1 coordinate 160,942, forward strand.
CTTCGTACGACTTATTATAGCGGCGTAGTTTCCGATTAGAGGAAGATGTCGGTCGGAAAGCCGAAACAAAATGTCTACTTTCGCCCGTATACCGCCTTATAGCGAGTCCCGTTAATAAAGAAGGTCCGACCAGACGAGGCTACGAGTAGAAATTTATAAGAGTAAGGACGTATAAGTCAAAAGAACTAAGGACGCGTGGTCTCGCCCCACCCGCGGGGTAAGACGGGAATATTAATTTTACGTACGAGAAGGAGAAAGTAAAACGGCTAAACCGCGGTTTTCTTCGATACGGGCGCGCCCATTTATCGCCACTCTCCGTAGATACGCGGGATAACCCTCCGCCGTACAGGCATTCGGCGGTTAAAAGACAATACATTAACCAGAAGACCTATTTATTAACGGAACGTCGGCGATAAATATATCGAAGCCAAAGGGCGACGAATATTAATGGTAAAACGCGTCGAAGCTCGCGGAGAAAAAAATTAATAAATAAATATAAAAGTTTGGACTTACCGGCGTTTACTTTGCCAGACGATACCGTCGCTGGGCGCGCGCTGGGTTTCGCCATTTTGTAAGCGGGCGATATTTTTCTTCGTGGTAAAAAATTTTTATTTCCATCGTCATCACGCGTCTTATTTTTCGTTAAGACGGTATTTAAATTAAAAAAATGTTTTCGTAAATAAAATAAAGCCCTAGCCGACGATCCGGATTTTAAAAGGAGGGCGAAAGCCAAACCGGGCGTTTCGGATGCCGTCTTTCGCTTAAGGAAAGAAAAAGCCACCAATGAAACTTCGCCACTCTATGGCAAAAAAACAAGAATTTCGGAAAAAATTCTAAGATTAAAAACAAAAAGAACTATCGGCATTTAAAACCGCCGCTTTAGCAAATGGTATTTGATTATCCTCGTTTGTCGAATGAACGCGTTAAGACAGAAATGATCCGCTTGTCGGTTAACCATTTAATTAATTTAAGATATTTCTCGCCTAATTTGTTAAATTTCCGTAACTCGGCTTCGAAATCGCCCGCATTCGACGGGTTTTCCGTATAATTCGAATTTAAAATAATATCTTTACTAACATAACATATTTTACAAAAAAACGAAAAAAATTTAATTTAAACGGATCCTACGAATTTTGTACTTCAGTGGCGCCAAGCCGCAGCCCTCTAGCTAGAGCGGGGGAAATGTTATCGCCGTTATTTACGCTCCGTCTCTACTCTCCGAACCAGTCGTCCCGGGGTCGAGTTTTCTTGGCCATAACGCGTATTACATATTATTTCGACTATTTTTACCGTATTCGACTATAATACGCCACGGTGCCCGCCATTATTTATATATTTTCCGGTATTACGTAACGGCGAGGGGAGTCGACTTTCCCGAAAAATTTACTTCTAAAATGACGTTTACTCGCCTTAAATTAGTTAATTAGAGCTAAAAACCCAGTAAAAGCGCGAATTTATAGCCAAAGTGGGAGGCGGGGCTTTCGGCGGCCATCGATAGCTTCGGCGAGTCGGCGATTAGTTAAAAGTAACGTCGGCCAAGACGGTAGATAAAGCTTAGAAGGAAAACTTCTAAGCTTCGATTGTTTCCAGACAATTCGAATTGGAAAAACCTCCGGAAGTGTTAAAAGACGTATTTCCTATACCCGATCGATCTCGTAGCGTTACGCGTACGGTATTACGGTGGCAGCCGGCGCGTAGTAAAATTTAATCCGCCGTCGTCGCATTAAAATTAAATAAAAAGCTAGGCGAATGGCGGAATACGAATACGTCGGTCGATCTCGTTAAAAATTCTCGAGAAAGAAGAACATTTTTAATACCTTTCTATAACGAATGTAGAACGGAAGGTATTCGACGATCGTCTAATATTAAATCAAAAGAAAATTACAGTACTTATAGAAAAACAATTATTGAATAGTTTACGTCGACGATTTTTTGTCGGCTACTCCGGCCACCAGCCCGATAACTTAAAACGTACGAAAGAAAATTACCACTTTGTTAATTCTTCGCAATTAACAAAGTCTCGATTATATATATAGGTTAACAATCTACATATATAACCGACACGGGTCGATAATAATAACCGCGGAGCCCAAACGGTTAGGAGTCGAAAGTCGAAACTTGGTACACGGTTAGGGTACGTCGCGAAAACGCGCGCTAAGAAGGGATTTTTCGAAATTCCTCCCCACGGGGAAGACGACGGGATTAAGGCTTAACGCTTCCATCAATAATAGAAGCGTTACGTAACAATGGAATTGTTAAGAGAAAGCGACGCGCTCGCAGTTTTTTTCGTTTTTGCGGGAAATCCAACATATTTTTAGACCCGCCTAAAAATTCTCTAATTAGTCCGGAAACGGGGGAGACCCAATTCTGGCATTCCGCGAAAACGGGTAAGGTCGACTATAATAATATTAATCGTCGCTATGGTTACTTATGCCCGAGCAACGCCGGGCCTACCCGCTAGTAGTCTTATATTTGTAACGTAAACGAGAATCGAAACGGAGGGACGAAAATTCATTTTCGGAATTAAAAAAGTCGGAAATTCTTTTCCACTCGGTAAAATTTACGGCAGAAAAGACTACGTATCGATAAAAATGCAAAGTTTTTATTGATTTTGCTAAATACATTACAAAAGAAACACTGGGTCTACAATAAATACGTTAAATAAATCAAAAACAAAATGGAAATGATCACTTATTAAAACATTTTGAGTCAATTAAGAGGACGTATTTACGGAGTTTCTATGTACAGTACGACGGATGGAAATTAACTATCGAATTCAATTTTCGAAACGGAGGAGGAATTTCCGAGGGGTTTTCGTTTTTCCGTTTCTGCCGGCGGGGTGGAAATTTCAAATTTTACATTTTCATCTTTCATCGAGTAAAGACGCGAGACAAATGTACAGAGGGTGCTTCCCAGGCCCGGATTCCGGTCTCGTTCTCCCGAAGGAACGACCCGAACAATCCTTGTTTTACGACCGAGCCCTTCGAGACGGTGGGCCGAGGGCCTTCCGGTTAAACTAGAAAATACTGAGAGAGACGAGAGCACCCCTCTTCTAAACAAAAGAAGTCGAACCGGAGTAGAGAAACGTTCTTTATCGGGTCAAAGTTTAGATGGTAGTCGCCTTATAACCCGAAATGTTTTCCGACAGCGTGGTGCGGAGGAGTGATCATTGCATTTAGTTACTAATAAGACCATTCGACCGTCGGTCGAGTCGACAATACTAATAATAAGAACAGGGACGACAATAGTAAAAATAACAATCCCCAAATTGAACTGGAAACCGAAACGAAAGGTTAAAACGCAAAGTTTGGAAGGATGAGTCCCACCGGACGCCCGTTTTAAAGTATAAAATTACAAAACAAAGGGCCCGAAAAGCGAATATTCTCGAAAGGTTATTATTGTATTCTAAACTTAAAATAAATAAACCCGGGAACCGGGCCGTCCCACCAAACTCCGGTTTTCCGATGTCAGTACATCTGCACTTGCGAAGGCGGCGGCGGCGGCGGCGGAGGCGGAGGAGGAGGATGCGGATGGGGCGCTCCCGTCTGGTAGTAGCCTTGTTCGTAAGCTAAGAAAGAAAACGTAAACATATATAAAATTTGACCGTACAAAATTTCCGCGTTTATGGGCTACCGGGTTAATTAAAACCCCGGCCTTTACACCGAAACCGAAACTAAAACAGATCGAAAGTTAATATTTGGGAAAGTGAAGATAAAGCGCTGGGTCTGGACGGATTTCACGCGCAGAGTCCGAGTCCAGTCCGTATTCGCGGCACTTTCGTAAAGCGTTAGTTTCGGTTTCGGTAGCCGCAGAACATTTCGCTTTTAATATATATCGATAGACTTATAACGACGAGGGCCGGGAACAGAAGAGAATAAGAAAGGAAGGCGTGTCTCTACCGGTGCCTTTCTTTACTTCTACAAGAGACTACGGATCCGTCGTCCGCAATTTTTTTCATATCATCTCTTACGGTGAAGTCTTTTTGTCAGAAAGTAAGGAAATCCCAATTAAAGCCGTACAAAATTATTTATTCGAATTTAATCGCGAAATTTTCGTTAGATTCGAGACAGACCGACCAATACGTAACACCTTTACGACCTAAACGATACCCTTCGCGGCCGAGGTGGCAGCCTACTGCCGCGGGAGAACCGGGACGTATCCCCGGGGATACGTCGGGCCCCGTGCCTCGCCACCCGGCCCAACCCGTAATGGGCTAGCTAAACCAGGCCCTCTCATTTCGGTTTCTTTAAGTCTAGGTAGGTTTAAGTGTCCGCTCTGCTCGCGGGGCAGAGTTAAAAACATGTAAATAATACCGAGGCCGATATAGGCCTATACGCTTACACAAAATAAGTTTTGCCAGCGAAACCGGATTATAAATATTTCTAATAATTGTTCGATATACGGCAAACTCCGGATAGAACCGACCTGGAAGTACCGGCCGATTCCGTCCGTCGCGACGATATTACCCACACGGTCCGTAATATCGTAACGGACGCGTCGGTTGCGGCCAATTCTCATTTAAAAATATAGAAAGATTTTAATTTCCCTCTGGTTAATTTCTCTCTAGTAATTAAACTCCCGGTAAGACGATAAAGCGACATTTTGCCGAGCCCAGTCGAGAGCATTTTCTATCGGTAGAGCGACGTAATTTGTCGGCTCTTCGCCACTTAATTCGCAATTTCGTCCTTCTTGGCCTACTTGCAGATTTTCTCAAATTCGGTAAAATCTTGCATTTCCGTCCTTGCACGCCAAGCGTTAGCGTTTAAAAACCTTACGATTTCTCAATCTTCTCGAATTTCGTCGTCGTCTTCCGAGTCGAAACGTTTCGAATGGCCAAAGGGACGGCCAGTGACAATTAATTTTACGGATGCCTCCGATTTTGACGCATCCGACTCGTTAAGTCTCCGAACGTATCTCGGAGCTGCGCAACCTCGATACGCGCAGTCGCCACGTCAGTACCATCCGGACGTCTCCGAAGACGGAGCCAATTGTACCGGTAAACGACAGAGCGCGCGGACCGGCAGATTTGAGACCGGCGTGACATTAGAAGCCGATCGACGAACGCCTGCATCTACGTCAACCCAAACGATTTTCGACCAGTCGCGCCGACTCGGATTGCACGCGCGGCAACTGGCAACCCGAGTTAACTAACGCCCGGCAGGTACTGCGTCGTCGCAACTAGACCACCGAATTGCGTCGAGTACCGTTTATGGACAAATCCCGCTGGAAAAATGGCGGCCGCGGAGGTATCCCGGAGAATGCTACGTACCGGTCCCGCACCGAGCATCGCGGTTCGATCGGCAGAGCGGACGTTGCGCCAATTGTGGGAGCCCGTGGTTCGGCAATGCGATGCCCGACTGCGCGTCGCCAGGCTCACCCAATTTCTCTCATTGAACACGCGTGGCGCACCGCCCTATAGCATAGACGACGGACACCTCGGGCAATCGTTAATCGCCCGGTTGGTAGTATGCCTCGCCTTATTCGTTACCGAATAAACGAGTGTCCGTTGCGTATATTTGTTCGTTCTTTTAATCATTTGCTAGCGTCTCTCGCTTCTAACGGCCCGCAACGCGCATTAGCCTATACGGTCTTATTCTTCGCGACGCCGCCATTTCACTTTTTCGGGAGTGCGTATTCGCATCCCGAGGTACTCGTTCGAGCGTTAATTTAAGGCTGTTAAAATTTTATATTATCATTCCCGGGTTCGAAGGTGGACGGGCCGGGCCGGGCGGTCGATTCGGGTTAAGATTCCGAAAAGTTTTGTCGGAGAACGGCGCAATAATCCACGTCCGACAAAACGTTTCCCTTTCGTCGTCCCCACTCTATCCCGGTGGTCGGGCCGCTTTCGAAACTGCAACGGCCGCCCTCCGGAAACCTTCGATCTTTTGCAGTTTCACCCGCACCAAAGGATCGGTTAGAGAAAAACCGTTACCGTTGGTGGTACCTATCCATTTTGCCGACCTTTAATTCAAACTGGTCCGGATCGGCTCCCCTTTTTCGTCTCCATTTCTTCCATTAGAGCCAACTTTTCGATTAAAATTATCGTTTATTTGTCGGTGTTTTCCGCCGCTTTAAACTTTCTTCGGCCACCGCGCCCGGCAAATTCCGAACCAGAGGGGGGGGAGGGGGCGCTGGGTAATATCCAATAATTTTTCCCGTCGTCGACCGTTAAGTCCCACCGAACCGCGACAACAACCCGCTTTACGTAGAGCTCAATACCGTAACGACCAGAATTTACGGTATTCGTTTGCCAGCGTAAGTAATCGGTCGCTGGTAGTAGTACTTACACTGCCAGTGAAAATTTGAATTTTTAAAGATCGTAAATTATCACTTAAAATCTGAATATAAACTGTATAATTAACAGTTATCTTCGCATTTGCTCCTATTTACTAGCGTATTTATTTGATATTTTTATTCCGCCAACGGCGTCGTAACAAATTACGCGATAACCGTCGCCATCGTAAACTTCCCTTCAAACTCGGAATGCGAAAGTTCAAAATTTACCCAACTTTTTATTCTTTTGTCTAGAAGCGTCCAACCACAAAATGCCTATATTTACCGCATTAATTAAAGTCGACGGCTTTGGCTTTGGATTGCTTATTTAAATTTATGTAGCGTACCGCGCGGATATTTGTATATAAATCCGGACGAGGATAATCGTAACGATTAAATCGCCGGCAATAATACAGTAAGCTTAAATCGACAGTGTTTTAATTACCCTCGAAACTCGCAAACGAACGGCCCAACGTGTTTTGTAATATTAGGGACGTTTGTTTTACTTACGGCTCGGCGTTGGCTCCTTAATAAGGATAGTGAGAAATCGGGTTAAGTACGATAAAGAAGCGTAGCGTGTACGAGTTTTTGCAGACCGTAGATGAACGGAATCTACGATAAACTAGGAATAGTAATAAAGTTCAGTGGTAAAATTTGGTTGGCTTCGCCAGCAAAATCGCAAAAATTTGCCTATCGCGGATCAAAATAATATAATAAAACACAACGGAATATCAAAAACCGACTTCCGGACTGCTCTAATTAACAACGACCAGAATAAACCCAGATTTAGTCTAAGTCAAAATTAATCGATTTATAAGCCGACAATTTAGTAACGGGTTGACAAAAACGAAGAATCTAATGATAGAAAAACTATCGATTTCTTGTCGGGAATATTTTGGCAATATCGTGTATTACCAGTGCTGGCATTAAATGACGTAAATTATAAATGTATAAAAGTAGATCGACGAAATAAATTTATAATTTATTACGTCCATGTCCTTTTTAAATTTAAATATTTTAAACTATCGTATTGATAATTATTTGCAGACAAAAACTGGACTCCCCACCGTCTAGAGAGACGAATGAAAACTCCGCAAAAAGAATTCGGAAGTTCCTCAAGGACAGGCAGTCTCAAAGGATTAACCCATGGTGTATAGCAGCCTTTAGACGCGACAACTGCCCGACAGAAATCGACCGAAACGATCACCTAGAGGCACCAAATACGCTCGTATTCTATCGAAATTCTACCAAAGGAATTAAACCACGTTTTATTTTTAAAAATGTAAACGAAACGACTATTTTTACATAATTCGCAACTCATTTAACTTAAATTTGTACCAACGGCGTAGCGAACGTAACCGGCGCCCGGGGCGCGACGCTATATCGGCGCCCGGAGCACGCGCCCTACTTGCCCCACCCTAGCTACACCCCCGATTCGTACCAGTTACGGTATTTACTTTTTGAGTATTAATAAGGAAATTATATAATTTAAGCGAAGGAAAGCCGGCAACGGGCGTTGTAAATCGGAGGTGCCCGGAACCCCCCTTATTTACAAAATTAAAAAGTTAGGCGTAGAAGTTTGCGATACTAATTATTATAAAATATAAAAGGCTTATTTCCAGAGATAGGAATGAGATTTTAAAAGAAATTTGTAAATGTTAATAAGTAGTGAAACTTTCGTTAAGTCTTACTGCACTGGAAATACGACGCGTTACCACTCTGTCTCCCCACCCCCTCGACCTTTAATCGCCAAACTTTAATAGCATCCATGTTCCATATACGGAAATAATCGTTCCAAGATTCAAATTATTTGGTCATCTAGTCCCGAGATATAATGTAAAACAGATTTATTTATATTTTTGGGCTGGTGGAATATCAAAACGTGAACAAATGAAAAAACAAAAAACAATGTTGGGAGAGTTTGACTGATCGCTACACTTTTCCCGTTACATTCTATAACAGCCGAGAAAGTAACTTTAAAACTCAGATTACACGTTTTATTTCAAAACAGTTTGCATTTAAAACTTGGTCGGCAACTACTTTATACATTACTAGCTGTTACCAGCGGCTTTGCCCGCGCGGATTTTGCCAGCAAACCCTATTTATATTCAGTATTTCAATAACCATAGTAATTGTTATATAACACCTACCGCCGAGAATGACGAGAATTGGCGAGAATCAAACGAACTATTTTCAATTTGATCAATTTTCTGGAACGTTTACAGTCGTTCTATAATCGAACCAATATGCAATAATAAATTCGAATTTAAAACGGTTCGAACATTTTTAAAATCGAAATAGATAAAAATATTTATAACAATGTCTGAAATGTTATCAATTTAATACACCCAAGTACTCGATGAAGACTAAATCCTCTCCCTCTCCCGCCCGCGGAGGAATTTCGAAAAACCCCTTTCTTAGTGTGCGTTTCCATGACGTACCCTAACTGTCTACCTATATTTCACCTCTTTAAATTAAGCGGTTTGCTCTGGGCGATGATGAATCAGTGAGTCATTCAGTCAGTCAGTCAGTCAGTCAGTCAGGACAAGCAATTTTATATATTTAGACTATCGATATAATACAATATTGCGAATGACAAAAAGTTTTCATTGTAGTCTTTGCTAAATCAAAAGACTTTTAAAAGCTTTGAAAGTCATGCACAGATTTTTTCCACCTCCTAATGTTCCCTTTCGGAGTAAAAAACTTTGCTATTCTCTTCCATCTAAACGTTTCAAAATTAAGAAAAATCAATTATCACCGGACTGCAACAACTGTCTACCTTGGACATTCAATTTCTAACTAATTTCAAATTGGTTTACCTAAAGAGTAAATAAAATTGAAGGGGACAGAATTGGCAACAGGCATACTCGAAATCCCATTACCCTATTCTCTTATCTGTAAATGCCTCTGTTACGAGAAATATCTAATGCCACGGAAACTAATCTGAGTGCACGCAATCTTTATTTCGTTCTACAGATGTCGATCGATTGCATCTTACTACAAGTAACGCAATAATAGGTCGAATTATAAATAAAATGTAATAGTCAGAAAACTTGCTATGTAAACAAAATTTCACCTAATAAACAATAAACAACCAAAATGCGCCCTTTCGTCCCATGCTTTAAAAGTGTATTCGGTCTTTTATAAAAATTGTCCAGCTAAATAACGAGTCGGAACTTCGGTACACGTTTATATAGGTATTAAAAATTCTTGATACCTTTTTTAAATTCTGAAATTATTTGATAATTGCGCCAGATACGAGCCTACTAAACTAAAACAGATACTTGTAGGAGCGATTGGCTAAAACGAAATACACAAAGCACCGGAGAGACACTAAGAGATAAGAGTAATAGGGATGGGAAAGTAAGAAAGAATTTACTCAAATCTCCTTTTCTACAAAGGAAATTCTACCTGTTGCATTAGTCGGGACGGGACCGAACTGTCCGGACGGTAGATACGTCGCAGTGACGGCCGCTAGTACAGGTATGCCGGACCCGCTAAGGGGAGGGACTTGTATCGACGTTGATACTACTGTCGTCTCCATACCTGCTAATCGGGACCATAATTATATCAATAATTTGCTTGTTATAAATTCAATCATAATATAAAGTAACAAATGTAATATAATTAATGAAAATAGCAACATCGTCGGCCTGGGGAAGAACGGATGAGATTTCTGTTTTCTGTAAACACTCATTATTAAATTATATTTAATTCCACCATTTACTATTAATGTATCAATCAACATAAAGTGAGTGATTCAAAAATAATTTGCATCTCTGAGTAATTTCTTATAAAGTACTAAAAATTTTATAATAAATTAATCAGAACATAATCATTACATTTTAATTTGTCTGTCAGTAATATTCCTGATAATGCTTTCTGACCACACAACCTACTTTAAAACTATTCTGTATCTGTTAATACTGTAGTAATCTGTGTTAGTGTGTAAAATTTATTAAAATGCGCCTAATACTACCAGCTGTATCCCAGTGGAAGTAAAAAATAATTTCTTTAATTATACTTACAAATTTTTTGCTTCAATGGAAACTTGTCACACAAAGTAACATCACCATATATGGCTTGCCAATTATTAAAAAATGAATGGAACAAAAACTCAATGAAACATTGCTATCTAAAGAATTTCCAAGTATAACCAATCCCTGAGTTTTTACCGGAAACCATAAAAGATGTTTGTTTTTAGCAGTTTACATAGATGAAGTAATAAGACGTGAGTATATGTTAACTGACTGAGACCAAAATGAAATAAATACTTGAAATCAAAAATTTAGGTGACTTAAAATATCCAGGAATACAATTCGAAACAGATGAAAACAAAATATTTTTAATTTGCCAAAAAAATATATTGAGAATTATGATAATTTAACTCTTCTGATTCCAGACCATCTAATATTTGAATAGGTAGCACTAAGTTTTGGCTCTGTGGATGCAGCCAAAGATATCACAAAAATATTTCTAGCTGCTAATATTTCGGCACTAACCGTCTAATATTTCTATGGATATGGGATACTTAAGAAGAAATGAAATGCCCGATACGTTCGAGAACGACATGTAGAGGAAAGTGGACAACGATGCTCGATTGACGATCCCGCTGGCTTAGGTATTCCGAAACAGAATGGAACTGTTAATGTTTGATTGATGTGGTCGACTAGTAAATGTCGTGGCAAGTTTATAATCGTGTAATGGTGGCTATCAGAAACAGTTTCTTTCTTTCATTTGTGTGTTGTTTTTGAGTTGCTCTTAGAAAATTTTGAAAATTTCAAAGATGAATACATCTTTATTTTAAATTGACAGTTTTAATTATTATGTGAATAAATCACATATATTTAGCTTCCCATTCTTGCTTTTTGTTTGATTTATAATATGCTGTTAGGCCAACAAAAAAGCATCGGAATCAAATATTGTTATTCTAACCTTCTTGTCACAATATACCAGAAAAAAGGCACCAAGGAGGGAAATACAAACTTACTTGTGCTTGTTTAACTTAGTTTTTGTTTTGGTCATTACCCAAGTTGGATATATTACTGATTGGATAAAAACAATTGTTAATTAACCAGTATATTTTTATCAAAGAGTGCCCAATACAAAAATAATGCTGAAGGGAAATGACACTCCTGCAAGCTAAGTATAACAACCAGTGCCTTTAGGTGATATTTCACCCATTTCTTGCATTTCAAACAATGCTAAATGGCAAAAAATTGAATACAAATTGAAACAAAATAAAACATTCATAAATTCTAACAGCTACTGTAGAAAATCACAAACTAGAAGCAGTAGAAAGTGAAAATCTGAGAAGACCTGGACAAAAATTCCAAAATTAGTCACATAAAGATTGAAGAGATGTAGAAACTCCAAATATGATATTTATAAATGTGGCTATTGTTCTACATGAATCTTCAAATGAAATTATGAGTGCCAATGTCCAACCATTAAGAAATTATAGCAGGCATTGTCAGATATTCCTGCTTGATGGATAACATTGGAAATTATTTTTAAAATTTTTATTAATCAACTTCTATGTAAAAGTAAATAAAACCAAATTATAAAGTGAATTTTAAACAACAAAACCTTTGGAAAGTAATTGGGTGAAAGTAAAAAAATTTTTTGTTCTCTGAATTCAACAAAAAAGAAGAGACTGGAACTAGGAAAAATTGATGAAAAATCATAATTTAAATGTTATGTCAACACTGATTGCAGAGACAATCATATCGTTCATGAAATAAACATAGGATATTTACTCATGTTTTAACATAAGTAAATATCCTGTAAATATCAATGAAAAGCAACAAGTATGTAGCATTTTCATCCACCAAAGCTAAGTAGCCCAGGCTGAAGCTACCCAAGAAACTATACAAATGAAATGACTTCTAAAAGAAATAAATCTACTGATTATGAGACCTATTAAAATATTTGAGGACAATCAAAGCTGTATTCGATTTTTAAAATTAGGAAAAGCACAGCAGTGCACAAAACATATCGGCATAAAATACCACCGTGCGACCGTAAAACATATCTTTTGTCTATCTTCCCGCCAGGACCACGTTTTGTAGGAGACCTTGTGCCAGTGACTCGTGGCTGTATATTGTTCCTTGTTACATGAAATAAAGCATATTTAGTTACTAGTAATATTTGACTTATTCTTAAACATTTCAGCGTAACTAAACGTTACAGTTGTTTGGGTCCATGGACAAATGTTATTCATTAGTTTCTTTTACATTTGAAGAATAGGCTAGAAGTCACAAATTTTCTGTTGTTTGAGGACCTCTTGGGGATTAGGAAAGAGAAACTGAGACAAAAAGGGGTGACACGTACCCCAATGTATTGGTATTGGTCCAATAAACTTTTGAATTCCTGATCACTTAAGATGAAAGTTTCTGTCAGTAAGAATGTCAAAAAGTCATAAATACTGATTACTGAGGAAAAATTCATGCAGAAAAGGCAAATAAAATGACAAAATATTATGATCAGCATATTAAAGTTTTACCTCCATTGAAGATGGAAGAGAAAGTATATTGCAAAAAGATCCCCAGATCATATATCCTAACAATGCCTGAAGGCATTACTTATCACAGGTACAGGCAGCAGCTAATGGAGACCTAAAGATTCCCTAATGATCAAATTAACTTTGGTTATTGGGGTGGGTACAGCTAACTACCAGTCTCCCTGATACACAGTAATTTCTTCAAGTGCATCTACCAATCAGCTAGTGAGACTGACAAAACAACCCCAAGGGTTTTAATTCTCTGAAAATGACAAAAGCCAGTGAAAACAAAGTTTTGATTTGTTCATTGTAATTTGTGATGGCAAGGCTGCAAGTGGTAGAGCTGAATGAGTGTGTCTGATGTCCATGCAGTCACACTGCCATAAGTTAGTAGTAATGTACTTAAAAATTGTTCATTAATTAAAGCTATTTGATAAAGGTATTAAAAGCATTGTCTCTACATTTAATTCACTACAAAATTGCGTCTATAAGGTTTATGTATAGGTTTTTAATGTTGTAATTTTCTCGATATGATCACATAAATCTTGAATTACTTTAATGTATACAGGTAACCCCCGTATAACACAGCACTTCTATAGCACGGATTCACTCTAACACAGTTCGAGAATTGGGAACATTCCCGTATAACACAGTGCTTTTATAGCACAAGTTCACTCTAACAAGGTTCGGGAATTGGGTAAAACCCTCATACAACATGAAATGTAACAAAGGGTGCGTTCTTTTATACTTCCGCGTAACTCCGCGAGAGCATTTTAATTGTTTTCGTGGCTACTTTGAATGCTCTTTCAATGAATAATCCATTTAATGGTTAAATTTTACAATTGGGCCCCTTCTTTTGTCTCTAAAAGCTCATTTTAGAATTATAGATTCCTCCATCACGATAGTGAGGACGCTGCCATCTTTTTTTCACCATCGTTCCTAAATGCCTACAAATAGCAGCTCACTCCCGTTTCAGAGCGACAACTATTAAAGAACGCACCCAAAAACTGTTACCAGATGATGATGCTCATGCTGAGATCATAAGTATTTTACCTATGAAAAAAATAAATAATAAATCTAATTTAAATAAGAATTTAACAGCATGTTTTTTTAATTTTTGGAACCTAACCCCCCTTTTCACACTAGTTCTTTGTTTCATATAACACGGACTCGCATAACACGGCAATTTTTTGAAACGTAACTCCCGTGTTATACAAGGGTTACCTGTACTTTATATCATTAAAACAAAATATGCATTTGAAAGAAGAATACATACCTTCTAACGATATACCTAATTGTACTAGAACGCATTCTGCAGCTATTTGCTTTGCTCCTTCGGGATATGTGCACAATTTATTTCCTTGAAAATGATTATATTGTCCAAGTAAACCAGGTATTGTAACCTGTAAATGAAAATGTAACATATAATTCAATAATAAGCAAATAAATTAATAATAAAAATTTTATACGTAATTAATACAAAATCTTTTTAATCATAATGTCTAAGTACATCCGATATGTGCTTGAAAATTTTTTGATAAATACAATTTATTAATTAAAAAAAATTATAAACCACAGCAGTAACCTCTTCAATTGGATACATACAACTTAAACTTCAAAGTTCTTAAAATGTAGCATGTACTTTTGATGAACAAATGTTTTTGACTATTTTAAATAGTCATTTTTCAGGTTCAAGAATGTATGTGAACGAAGATACAATGGGACGAGAGACATATTGTATCTCTTTGTATCAAATCCCAACTACATGCCGATTTTTGTAGTTAAGTTAAAAGTATAATTTTTTATATAGATTATTTGACATGCTATTAACAGCTTAAAAATATAATTGGGAGTAAACTAAAATCCAAATGATTGTCATTGAGATTAAATATAAAAGTAGATAGATTTTAAGTAGTAATATATGGGTAAGAATAGCATAGAACACGGTTGTCCAACCTTTTTTCTTAATGGGCCAAATTAGAAATTTACATAAATTCAATGGGCCACAAAGGTACAGTACCTTGTATAAATATACTGTATATATATATATATATATACACAGGGACATGTGTTTTACTTACGGCTCG